>NC_047020.1:35458566-35662030 GCF_902652985.1 Pecten maximus
CTGAAATGGTGGATGAGATGACGGTAAAACAATAAAAACTGAAGAAAAAAATATCCTGTATTGATTAGTTTGTCAATAGGTTTAAAGATGCAATAATAATTGTGAAAGTTACTATGAATGTTGTTGGGGTTTTTTTTGGGGGGGGGGGGGGGGGGGTTGTGCTCTAGTTGAAAATTCACAATACATATACCTGTCTGTGTAACGTCTCACATGGTTCCCCTGTACTAATAGACGGTGAAACAACTTCAAAGTACAACGTAACCATGTTCACCTCATAAATTAATGCCCTCTATGTATCCTGTCGCATTTCCAAACACAGCATCAGCTGAATAAATCGCCAAGTCATTTGTCTACAGTCAGACATATCCTTGGGCAAATTGACCGACACGAATATGAAATATCGCATTTTCTCAAAATCGTGATAAAAAATAATTCACTTGAAACAAGATACGTCTATATATTATAAATAATAACATGAAAAATCACTTACAGTATTCAACGATACGTCAACTGCACGAACTGATCTATAATATTTAACAACGATTCTGGACATGTCATGATAGACGTTTTGTCGGTGAGTATTTTATGAGTACATTCATAGAGGAGCTTGATTTCCATACGGAGTACATGATAGATGTGTACAAGCGGAATAATAACCATGATAGTCATTATATTTTATTAACACATGTAAATTGTATGAAAGCGAGGCAGCAGTGAGCTACCGATTATATTTATTGCATTTTTGCCAGTTAATTAAAGAAAAAACTTATATTCCCCCTGCAGCGATGAACAGTGAAAATATAAGATTTTGCAGTAAAAATATAAGATTTTGCAGTGACAAAATAAGATTCTGAAGGGAAAAATAAGTTTTTTTCGTTTTTGACCAATCAGAGCGAACCTTTGTATTCACCTCATTGAATTTTGCCGATTTTTTCAAACGAAGCGAAGATAGATAGAGTTATTTTCTTGTATTTCTGAAATAGTCAGGCTAGTTTTTGACAAAATACTTACATGATGTTAGCTTTTCAAATACAGATTATCAAATTACAGCAGAATACTCTGAAATTGTGATTGATCAGTCCTTTCAAAATTGCGCTGTCAAGGTGACGTTGTAGCCTAGTAACATCACAAAGAGAAGACGTCGTGAATTTTATAACTGATTACCGCACTTTTTGACACTATTAATTTTCCATTTACTTTAATTTTGTTTTTATCATAAAAATGCCATCGTATGACAGAAAATATCGATATTTTTCACGACTGCTTAATTTACATATGATGCTGTCAAATTGATAGTATAGCTCGAAATCAGAAAGTTCCATATCTGAATCCATTATGTCGTCGAACGTCGGCAGGAAGTTTCCACCAGGTTTTCTGAAAATTCTGCGTTGACACTTCCAAATATAAGATATGACATATAACACACACACACACACTCACAAACACAAAACGGAGAGCACTCAAGTTAATCCTTTTGAAATAATTAATACCCTATGAAAATTTACTTTTATTGATGGCATTTTTCCTCTTAGAAATTATTACGCCACTGTATCAGCCAGTCAAAAATGACGTTACAAATGGCTATGTCAGTCAGTATTACATACAATTTTAAGCCAATGGAAATGCTTGTTATAAAAAAGGTAAGATTATAATATGACACATCTTTTTGATAGATCTAGATTTCGAACATGATTAGTATAGATTGTGTCTTATTGGCAAAAAGGACACATGAATTTATTTACTATCTTTACAATATACTCGCCTTCCTAAGGGCATATGTATAATATATTAATTGTATCATACTGTCAACGAATTGGTAAGGGACATCATTACGCGTAACAACGAATTGGTAAGAAACATCATTACGCTAAACAAATCATCCATCTGTAATTAATATAAATAGAGGGTCTGGCTTCATTCGTAGTCAAACAGAGATGTTTATTTTGACAGAAAACGTACGACATGTCAGCTACGTCCTGTAGCAGCGTCCCGCTGGGCTCCATTAGGAATTGCAAGGACAGGCATTAGTTTGATTTAGGTATATCCAAAGTACTGTTAGCTGCTATATTTCTACCTACGCTATCTTAAAATGTCAAAGTATCTTATAGTAATGACGTCATTTTGTCATAAAATTTTGTTGCAGTTTAACTAGTTTGAATAATTGCTTTTTCGTATACATGTTGAATTATATATATATATTGAGATGAAACGACACACACAGGAAAGAGAGATATAATCAATATGTGTTTTATGATCATGTTTGCAAATTAACTATATTGTGATGAACAACCTAGGCCATTTTAGATGTAAACATACAAATGCGCATCAAATTGCACACTTTCACTAGATAAATGAAGTTACAGCGAAAGATGTTGATGTGATATTGGCCATGTTTATTTCACGACATTCATATTGTTTTAACCTGCAGTACAGAACGCCAAGAACATTAAAATATATAGAGGATATCTAACAGTGTCTTCAGTAATACCAAATATATTTCACGAGTGAGGCTAATATTTTGATATGTGTTCACGAGTGCGCAGCACGAGTGAAAAATATCAAAATATTAGCCACACGAGTGAAATATATTTGGTATTACTGAATACACTGTTAGATATTCTGTTTATTACATTTTTTATCAACGAAAAACCTACCCCGTATGCTAACTAGGCCTACAGCGATAATTTGTAAACAAAATAAGTACTTTCCCCCGTCCAGGTGCTGACATATATGTCGGGCTTTCTGATTGGTCAATTATTTTGGTATTTTCTAATCATTAATTTGATTAGTCAAATCAGCAAAAGTGATATTTTTCACTAGTGAAAAATATCACTTTTATAAAATGAATAATTTTTGATATTTCACTGGTAAAAATGTAATAAAAAGACTTTTTATCAAGGAGCATTGACCTTCAATGGAATTATTACCCCGGCAAGGGGAAAGGTGGCCAAATTAGTCGCTGCTTACGGTATTAAGTGGGATACATATGTCATATGTTTCCCCTGCCCTACACGGGTGTGAGGAACACAGAGATCTCATGAATAAAATGCAATAGATATATACAAGTTAAGAGGTTGGATGATTTGTAAAGATATAGTTCCCCCAATTTGAATACCGGTATATACAGTAACCATGTTCTGTGTGCAGTCTCTCTCTCTCAATTTAAATATGTAAATATGTATTTATATACCATCTTGTTGTAATGATTATGTGTAATTATATCGGGAAAGGGCTTTATATAAGTTGTATAACTTGTGCCCAATCCCTTTGTAAAGTTCAGTTACAAATAAAAATATGTTTAAATCAAATGTGTGCAGTCACCATATGACCTTCGAAATGAACTTATATTATCTGCGTTCAATAATCGCGGTTCCGGAATCATTACGGTTCGTACATACAGTAAAGTACAACCTTGTGACGGATGATTTTATGGGATGTGGTCATAATATTTGCATCAATCTGCAACAAATAGTTTACAAATATGCGTTCATCAAATCAGAATAAAGATGGTAGTCGACTGTGAAATGGCAACTGTCGGTTTTCATTTTGAAATTCATTAAATAATGCTTCTTGTTATTAAGTTTAAACTTCTTTCTACCACAATAGGTGCACGTGGGTGTTATTCAACTCCCAAGGCATGGAATAATCGTTACAGTCGTTGAATTACATTCAGTTTATACCACACGTGGAATAAACTCTAAATGCGTTTTGATTGGTTGACACGGTATCCTTTGACCGGAACTATTTTTTAATCACATGGTTCAATGTAATTTGATTGGCTAACACTTGAAGGCCGGTTCACGATGTCCTGGAAATGATAACCCACAAGAAGTAGTTCGCAGTTGTTTGTTGTATTCTTGAAAACATATGAAAATAATCATCAATTTACTGCTTTGAAACAATAAACCTACTTATTGTTCTGTTATGATTTGTAATGCATTGTAATATTTCCATACATTTCCGAATTTGTCAGTTTTGCATAATAAGCGGCATCTTAAATAAGGTAATTTCCTTACACCACAATTGATATTTTGAACAAACGTTGACACAAAACAAGTCAATTCATTCTCATAATAGCTTTCCTGTTGTGGTAGAAACAGGTCACAAAAACTCGTAGTTGTAATTAAAGCTGGTTTTGTTTTAACTTTTGAAAAACAACTAACGAGAGTGAAAGAAATACCATATACAACAACCACTCGTTGTTAACCTCTTTTTCTACCACAATACCCTGTGTTATTCACCTCTCAGACCATCAGTTAATCATCACAGCTGTTGATTAACAATCTGTTGATACCACACGTGGTATAAACTCTGTACGCATTTCGATTGGCTAACATGGTGAACTTTGACCCAAGCTGCAATTGTTATTGACGTCATCAATAATCTAATAACGTCACATCACCGTGTCCCGAACGTCACCGGTACACTTTATTTGCATACGCGAAATTATACTTGACCACGTTTCCCTTTGATTCAAGCCGATATCATTGTGGTAGAAACAGGTCACACGACTCGAAATTGTTGGATATGGAATTTATTTCACACTCGTAAGTTATTTTTTAAAAGTTGCAAAAAACACTCGCTAAAGCTCGTGTCTTTTGTAACTTTAAAAAAATAACTTACTCGTGTGAAATAAATTCCATATCCAACAACCACTCGTTGTGTAACCTCTATTTCTACCACAATACCCTGTGTTATTCAACTCTCAGACCATCAGTTAATCATTACAGCCGTTGATTAACAATCTGTTTATACCACACGTGGTATAAACTCTGTACGCACTTTGATTGGCTAACACGGTGAACTTTGACCCAAGCTGCGATTGTTATTGACGTCATCAATAATCTAATGACGTCACATCACCGGGTCCCGGACGTCA
Source organism: Pecten maximus (assembly GCF_902652985.1). Taxonomy (NCBI): domain Eukaryota; kingdom Metazoa; phylum Mollusca; class Bivalvia; order Pectinida; family Pectinidae; genus Pecten; species Pecten maximus. The sequence continues at coordinate 35,463,446 of NC_047020.1, forward strand.
CCGGTACACTTTATTTGCTTACGCGAAATTATACTTGGCTACGTTTCCCTTTGATTCAAGCCGATATTATTGTGGTAGAAACAGGTCACACGACTCGAAATTGTTGGATAAAGAATTTATTTCACACTCGTAAGTTATGTTTTAAAAGTTGCAAAAAACACTCGCTAAAGCTCGTGTCTTTTGTAACTTTAAAAAAATAACTTACTCGTGTGAAATAAATTCCATATCCAACAACCACTCGTTGTGTAACCTCTATTTCTACCACAATACCCTGTGTTATTCAACTCTCAGACCATCAGTTAATCATTACAGCCGTTGATTAACAATCTGTTTATACCACACGTGGTATAAACTCTGTACGCACTTCGATTGGCTAACACGGTGAACTTTGACCCAAGCTGCAATTGTTATTGACGTCATCAATAATCTAATGACGTCACATCACCGGGTCCCGGACGTCACCGGTACACTCTATTTGCTTACGCGAAATTATACTTGGCTACGTTTCCCTTTGATTCAAGCCGATATTATTGTGGTAGAAACAGGTCACACGACTCGAAATTGTTGGATAAAGAATTTATTTCACACTCGTAAGTTATGTTTTAAAAGTTGCAAAAAACACTCGCTAAAGCTCGTGTCTTTTGTAACTTTTAAAAAATAACTTACTCGTGTGAAATAAATTCCATATCCAACAACCACTCGTTGTGTAACCTCTATATACACGGAATTCAATATTTGTAGAATGTAGACATATTTTATGATGCAAATATCAATTTATTAATATATTAACCAATACCTCTCCTAATATGAAGTTATTTTCATGAATTGTTATTTGAACGCATATGAAAATTTTCTCGGCTTGGAGCTTTATGAGCTCATCAGTTTTTATGCATGATCTCTGGATAACAAATACCGCCACCATAACATCGTCTTAAGGCTGTTGACTGCACTTTCCGGCGTCGCTCGTCAACATCGTGGCGGCGTTCCCAATTACTGGGGTATGGACGCGGCCATAATCCCTAATCAACTAATGGCTGTCCATCTTTATAAGCCTTTAATGTCTAAATTATCTGCGGGAAAACGAGATATCAGCAAAACCCATTTGTTATTACGCAAGTAGAACGGTTTTGCTGAAGCGCTATTCATAACAACTGGTGCTGCTTTTGCTGACGGTATTACAATCACAAGAAAAACGAAGATAACGACCATTATTTGCTAAAGCATATTTCTGTTATATTGAATTAAGAAATCCTTGAAAAAAAAACAGCCGAAGACAAATGGTGGTAACGAAACTCCTATGATATATACGCCTGATGTGTTTTAAAGTAGAGTCAACAAAATGCTTGTTACTCAAGACAACGATCTCGCTCTCACAAACATTTAATGGATAGAGATTCGTTACGGAACAGATAGAACAAAGATGGCTATTGCACAAGGGTAATGTTATTTGAGGGTTTTGTTTCATTAGCGATGATCAAATTAATAAAGGTTTCCAGACACATTAAATGAATTGTTTTTCGATTGAATGTCTAACTTACTGCAAAGAATCGCTAGGCAAAGTAGAAGAGCATTCTCGAAAGGGCCGCTGCGCTGAAGTCTTGTTAACTTTTAATTTTGCTTATGCTCAGACAAAAGCACGCATTCATTTGGTTTGAAAATGATACGCATAAGAAACGATATAGCAAATATTTAAATATACATTGTTGCTTATACACTTATAACATTTCTTTTAAAATTTCATTCTAAATCCATGTATGTATGGCAACACGGTTGTGATACCACACAATAATTTGCAACGGTCAGCATGACTGGGCTTGACCACACGACCTCTGACGTCAGCCATTTCTTACTTATCGAGTATTGTTACTAAAATATTGGCCTATACACGATTTGTTGTCCACTTTCAGAAGCAGACGATTTCATGTACATGTTTTATTTGCGTGACGTACGCTCAGCAATGTCATTGCATGCGTCCATTTCAATGAGATGATTTCAAGTCGAGAAAAAAATCAACCTCTGTACCAATGTTTTGCATGCACAATTCTGCCTTTAAAGGATTGGGTAGTGTTATTGTCGATTGCATGCGGTTATACATGGATTGAATAACTGTAAAGTTTTTGTCCAATCCATCACCCAATAAGATCGACCTAGCTGCGGTTACATCATTTTATTGTTAAGATACAAAACAAATAAGTGAACAAAACATTTAAAAAAACATAGTGAATTAAATAAAAACGGACAAAAAATCATACCCATTATAACCACTGAAATTCATAGCATATCAAACATACAACATTTGGTATTTTTTTTAACTCAAGTAATAATAAAAGTCATGCATGCGAGTTCTGAAGAATTTGAAATAAATTCTTTTATCAGCTTAACCCTTCAAAATTTCTGTTCTTTTCTAACGAATCACCCTTGCATTTTGTATATCCAGAGAAAAAGATATACATGTATATGCGTCTGTTTTTATCGGTCGACCTTTGCACGGCAAAGACCCACCTACCAACACAGTACATGTACTAGTGAATTCGCTCGGTAAATTTGGTCTTCGTCTTGAGTGTCCGCCAAAGTGAGGGAGGTTATGGAAATGTCCCCTGCAGAGACAATTCAATCTCCTTAAAATTAGTACAGTATTGTACTTAACAATCCTCTCCTTGACGTTCAGCTTTGAATTATTGTCAGAAACGACCGACTAGTCATTTGTCGCTGCAAATGTTACCGGGTGGTGTGTTACGCTGCCGTGCCCGGGTTATGACAGGTCCCCGGGGGTCTCCATTGTCTGTAGACACTTCTATAGATGACTTGGTATATCAGCTTGTTGCTCGGAATCCGTAATAGCACAATGTCCCATTTTCAGACCTTAATAGATTACTGTCCTGGTAAAAAGCCTTAAATAATGTGATGGCCATGTGTACCGATGACAGGATCATTTTAAATAACTGCACTTATAACGAAAGTTGCACGACGCTGTAATTGTCCAGCACGTATCATTGGCTTTTTGCATAGATTAATAAATATGGCTGTGGTATTGTTTGAAGACCGTTAATGATTAAAGGTCTTTAACAATAAACTCATTAAAATATACTTGCGTGAATTAAAAGTACACACCGGCTACAGTTTGGAATTAACATCCAATATTGTCTGAAATATCTCCCATTCTACATCGTAAACATGCACGTCATTTATAGCTAGAATACCGATATTAATTAAATGATATAATGTAAATGGTATTTCTGAGTATCTTTCAATTTTCCCCAAACTTGTTTCCGTTTTAAAGTTAATCCAGAACAGTCATTATTCAGAAATTAGGCAATTCAGGCCTTGCTTTCGGCAATGTACTCCTCCAACGTGTACGCGTGCTTAAATTCGTACGTGCAGTTACTGTGTAGTGCATGTACTCCTACCCCATCGTGCACGTGCGCTACGATGTAAATATCAAATCTCACTGGACATAACGCTGTCATATTCAAGTCAAAATCCCTAATTCAACTTCTTGATGGTCCGCAAGGCATCTGCAAATTGAAGTCGGCAAACCTCATAGAAAACTTCGACCAAAAAAGAAACAATTTCGTGTAACATGATGATTTCAAAATGATATTGAAATATATTAACTTTACGATTGGTTCGACTGTTGACAATCTAGTTATATACTAATGTTCTTTTCTGGCTCCAGAAATTTCCAAAGAAATGAGTTCATCTGGTTTTAAGATTAGCACTTAAGTTTCGACAGACTGTTAGCGTAAGGGCACTTCAGAATAGGTTAATATGCACAAAAGCATGGAAGCCGCAGATTCCTAGATAACCGTTTCGGAGGAATTAATCTAATTTCAACGTGAAAAACTAACTCGGAGATCAATAATTCCGGGGAAAATTGTTTTTTTTTCGGGGGCTTAGTTTAGCAAACATCGCTTATTGGTCATTATCCCAATTATTTACGATTTATCAAAAAAAAAATCTGTATACAAATGTAAACCCTACATTTCTGTAGGGGTTGTTTGTTTTTTATTAGAATTTATCCTGTGAGATTGCTTCATAAAATTCCATTTTAATCTTAAGTGGTTATCATCTTCTTAAAGTAAATTCGGCTCCCGTTCTAGGAAACACATTTTATGCAATTACAAGCCAACATAGCTAGTTTATACCGTACAATACACGATGATGTGTCAGTATACACAATCCTTACGTACAGATTTGGCGTACTTTTGGATGAAATATTCCATTATTCTGCCAAATTTAACAGTTCAAACCTAATCCGTTTTATTATCAGTTTATTAAATCATTTAAAATGTTTGTCAGATTTATAAGTTTTCAATTAGAAATCTGTAATCTCGCATATTTGCACTTTTCTTTCGGGAATATTGGAATCAATTACCTGTCTAAAAGCCATTAAAATGAAATTGTCAGACAACTATCGTTTTTTCTGGCGTTAATAGGTAACGAGGATAAAGGGGGTTATTATTTTTGATAGTGAAAGTACATTTTATCCTACACACACGCCAGCACCTTCAGCGCAAGATTTCTGGTAGTGTCACCAAGTGAAAATGTCTCTATTTGTTCATCAGTGCTTAAGTCATGTGTGGTAAGTTGTAACTAGTGTAGAACTCACCATCAATACACTAAGGTCACATGAGGATAATACGAGTCTACTTCAGGGCCACTTTATAAGGTTATTTCACTGAGAAATGCCATGACGAGTTAGTGTTGGTACACAGGGGCCTCACAATGTGTTACAGTCTACGTGTATTTGGAACTTCCTTATAGTGTGTATATAGCACAGACGTTTAGCGGGGCTTGATTAAGATTTGGTGAAAATGACAACCCCGGTGTTCATGTATTAACGTGTAGATGGATGGAAAGCATTTTGTGACAGAAAATCAACCCCACATACGTTTCTCGATGAAAAAAACAAAAACAAACAACCAAACAAACAAAACATATTTCTGTTGGGTGTAGAAAAAGTGTTCTTATGGTCGTTGAAAATATCGATAAAAGTGTCATTTTTACCGAACCTAGCTTCAAAATACACTGTATGTCTGAAAAATATGCTATGCACACTAGAGACATTCAAAATACATGTAGACTGTAACAAGTTCTCAGGTCCCTGTGTGTTCGCGTAGATATGGTGTCTTAATTATGTTGTAGGTTCCTCAAAGTACAGAGATAGTTTCGCCAGATGTACAGTAATTTTACACCTAAAGCAAGAGAACATCAACATGTTAACGAAACAATTAACAAACAAACTAGAGATTGTTTGTTTGTGAACGATAGAAACCCAACCCTACCCCCACCCCCTCCCCAACTCCCTTAGGTAACAGTTTACAGTAAACGCGACCCAATCTGAAAAAAAAATAAGGCACATATTTTAAATAAGAAAACATAGCCAGTTAATCCTGCATATATCTATACAATAGTATAATCTGCTAAAGCAATCAATGACTCTATGAAAGAGGATCAGAATAAGATGTGTTTGGGTATGTATGTGTTCGATCTTTTGCAATTTTAATTGTACTTACACTTGTATTTACGCATGTATATATATTTGTACATTGTAATATGCACACCATTTGCAATTGCAATACATTTGTAACATGTGAATACCATGGGAACCATATCAACAAATCTAAAATTTAGAAAATAATGCAAAATATCATGATTTTTGGCCCAAATGACACCATTACCTACAATGTTTTATCTGAAACCTTTTTTTATTCAAACATCTCCACCCCAATGTCAGAATTAATCTGGTTTCGACATATGTTCATCATTAGGATTATCTGCAATATCTTACCTCGTCTCTGCTACGTACCATTTTTGCTGCAAGTAAAGCTATGTAGCTTTTAGCTTTTCATGTGTACCCCACCTTCGAAAATCCGGAAATTCATAATTTCGGACCAATATTTTTTTTTCTCTCTTTTTTTAAACAAAAAATGTGAAGTTTGTATATTGGTATACATTTATTTACTTATCTATTCATGTTTTAGGCATATCATAGTAACAGTTATATGCAAAATCACAACCCACGACCAAGCTATCCTACAGTGGTCTACTGCCCTACTAGACATTATTATTATTTTTTTTTTTTTGCACTCAATTGACCGTTGACCTTTATGTCAAGGTCACATTGCACTTCGTCAGTGGGATGAAAGATATACAGCAACTCATGGCCCAGACAAAATTTGTACTCATTTGGCCTTTGACCTTGATGTCAAGGTCACTATGGTCCGATGATGGAGCAATGCACTTCCTCAGTGGGTGAATAAGGTTAATGGTTTACAAGATATCGCCAAGACAACAATTAATTGATAAAAAAAAGAAAAAGTTTAAAAACTGCATTTTTTTTACCTAAAGGTCAAGGTCATTGTGACATAGCTGCAATGCACTGACATTAGTGAAGCAAGTATGCTCTTAATTCCATCAGAATGTCCTCAATGGCTTAAACGTTATGGCCCGACAAGAAATTATTTGAAAATTTAAACTTAAATTTGACCTTTGACCTTGAGGTTAAGGTTACAGTGACCTCAAGGAAATGCACAGCACATTGGCTTCAGGTGTTAAGTATCCTCCAAATCTCATCAACATGTCTTCGAATGATCAATTAAAATAAACTATTTTGTGTATGTGTCAGCTGTCTTTTTCCTAACCCGTGTGTGATCAATGTATCCCTGGTAACCACTGGATCTCCCTGTGAAGTATGTGAGAATACATCAATACTCCTGATGTTTACAAGTTTTTAGAATTTCTATAAATATTGCATTTTCAGCTTTGGGCTTACTTATTTAACTGATGTCAAACATTAATTACCCCGGTACTTAATTAAAATCCTGAAACAAGTCCCTGTGATCCAATGTTGTGTGAAAATGAAATCTGATATCTAGAAATATTTTTAAAACATTCATTATAGAAAAGTAAAAATTAAACTTTAAACATCTGTCAAACTCAATGTTTATGTTAAACCACAAATTCTGAAATTGAGACAGAAAACTAATAAAAAATATTTTCTTTTTTGAACTGTTTTTTGTTCTCTTGTTTAATTTTGTTTCAGATTTCGTGAAGAGGTATCGGGTATAATCACCGTTCCTAATGGAAGCCTTTTTAGAAACAAGAACAGCAACCTGATTACAATTATCATTCCATGGCTTCGTTCAAGTCATTAGCGGATAATTTGTATCAAATTGCAAGAAAAACAACAAGAAACATGTTTGATTTTTAACATTCAACTTGATCGGTTTATTCAAAACATATATGTATATAACAAAATTATCAATAATTTGATTTGAACAAAGTATTACTTATACATAGATACACTTTATATATATTTGACTAGAATAATATCACGTAACCTGATAATAAAATATTGATTCTGAGTAAACACTGTACAACAAAAGGCATTATCTATAACAATATACTGTAAAATAATAATTTTTAGTGGGGAGTTCATTTTCCTTGATTTTATTGGTACTCTTATTTAACAAACTTGTATGTCTATGAATTTCTAAACTGTTTAATTTGACATCTCTTTTCTAAATTCGATGAGTTCCTAGGTACAATTAATCGATGAAGTCAAGTGCCAACAATTTAATTGCACAAAATTTGAACTATCATTTTTCTGTACTGCACTTCCTAAGGGTAACATGAGTGTAAAATAAATTTGCCAACTTGACAATTAAAACACCACAAAGTATACTCAGGTAGCTATTCCATTGATGGCGAGTATCTGAAAGGCCGACACAGATTTTTGAAATGTCAGACGATGTGACCAATTTATACCTAGCTGCATCCCCTCAGGTGCATGGGATAGATTGCAGTCAAAATTAACGAGGCCTGTGGTATCATTGTAGAAGGGAACATCAGAGAGATTGTAATAACGAGTTTAATTTATATAATTAAAGACCTGTACTTGTTCCCAAGAAATTACATACATCACTGGTCTGTTTTGAATACATAACCATGTCATAATTATCTTAAAACACACGTATAGTTACATGATTGTCAAATCATTAATGTGTGCATGTACATGCCTTCACATGATTGTCTATATACAGTCAAAAAAAATATCGGCTTTCTCAAAACTTATCTGTCCTATAGGGAAACTGATTTGATAAGTTTCACATGCTTTGACATTATATATATATTGAGCAATGCAATGAACAGAATCTTAAACTCATGTCACTCTAATATGGAATTCATTAAAGTCAACAGATAATCTAATATTGAACAACCAACTTTAACCACTAAGCTAGAGGCTCGGCCTATATTAAATCAATGTACTTGTTGCATAAATCTCATATTACATTATAAACCTAAATGTGATATTCTCTATGTAACTATAAGATTTCCACATATTAATAGTTGAGAGCACAGGGAACGATAGCAAATTACCAACCTGCACATAATAGACGTCAATGTTTTCTTATTATGTTGATTAAGGTCCGTAATTTGCTACCAATGCCTGTGATTGAGGGATACAAAAACTTCAGTGCAATATTTTTCGCTGACATGGTACATGTATATCTCTGTCTAGGATAACAGAAAAGTTTGACTAGTTTATACTGCTGCTGGTATATCGTCATCTTCATCATCTGTTTTAGACTTTGAGGCCGAATCCCATTCGGAAGGCCAACTCCACCAAGTTTTGAGGGGTGCCATCCTTGAAGCACACATAAAGCTCTGTCTTGGATCTTTGACGACTGAAATGAAAAATTGGGTTAAAACATCAATTCATAACAATCCAAGTAATTCATAATATTTAAGGACACAATAAGTTAGGTAAAAAGTCAAGAGTGTTAGAACTTCAAAATCTTTCTGCTTCTATATGAATAGGGAGATCTTGACAATTTTATTATTGCAGCATCATTAGATGAAGGGAAATTCACTTGAGTATTATCATCTTTAGAATATAAAAACAAAACGTTATCTCTTATTTTACTGAGGGAAAAGTTTCAAACTTGGAAAAACTTTACTCTACATTACCATGTTTAATGACTGCTATCATATTGTGGGGTTAATGTAGGCCCTTTATGCCTCTTGTCTGTCTAGAAATAACTGGGCAAATAACCTATTGTTTTATAATTACTTACCCAACCACCCAGTATGATTCTTGGACTTTTTGATCTGCATCAGACTGAGGCACATGAAACAAGACCCCTTCCTCACGGAGGTGATAGAAGCTAGGATCGGGATGGGACGGCATACGATAGTCATTCTCACACTCATCTGTCTTCGTGTTTTTCTGAAAAATTAATAAGTACAAACATCAAAGTCCATAAATTCTGAGTATAAAACCTGATGATTTTAAGACACAGTTAAGAAAAACATGGCAGTATTAAACTCTAAAAGTTCTTGGGACATTTCCATAGGTTTACAACAATCCCCCAACCCCAGATATATACAGATTTGTAACTCCACTCCCTCATCACAAAAGACTTAATACCTACTGTGTACTTTGACTCTGTTTGTATGTTTGCTGGGTTAATTGCCCCGTGAACAACCAGAGTCATTTTGAGGTGGGGTCTCCTTGAAGAAGTTGGCGACTACCTCACTGAACAACATACATTTGTACCAGAGGCCTGTTGCATGACACCCAGAGTGTTTAAGATAAAATGTGTATTGCCCAATGACAGAACTACAGCAGCACATTTCTCAGGTCCCCACAAAACAGAAACCAAGGGGATAGAACCATGCACGCCAGACCTTCACCCAAGGTTACGTGGCTGACGCTCTAACCAACTGAACTATTGTGGCTCCTTGGTAAGAAACACAAAGGGTTAAAGCTTTTTAGATATGGGACATCACTTCAATACTGAAGGCACTCTCTCATTAAAGAACAAATAAAGGTCCATAACTCTTATTAAGGAGACAGACATGTAAGCTATAGGCAGGTGCATCTTTGTCACAAAGAATGTTTCTTATCCAAGAAATTGAAAGCAAGTTTCTCAAAAAAAATGTTGATTGAAAGCAAGCTTTTCAAAAAAAATGTTGAAGTTTGCGAAACATGTATTGAATCTTAAAATTACTTTCGTATCTTAATATTCCCATTTTGAAAGATTGAAAACTGATAATTAAAAGTATTTAGGCATGCAGATGTTTACCTTTCGATATCTGTACCTATCAAACATGTGTTTGATCTGGGTACAGCAGAGGTGAAAATTGTGTGTGATGTCCTTCTCAAGCTCGTGTGTCCCTAATGTGGGGTTAACAAAAACCCCATCAATCTTGTCGATGTGTAGAAAGTGGAGGAGGCAGTTCTCGGCGCCAACAGTCAATCTGTCATAGAATTATAAACGTTTATTAAATCTTAATTCATGTTTATGTCATTAATGTTATAATAACTAAAATTAATTTATTCAAATGTTCAAGCCCTGCTAAAAGTAGTAACAGTGACCTTGACCCAAAATCACTGAGACTCGATCTTGTCCAAGATATTATGGTCCTTTATCATTGTGTGAATCCCTCAAGGAATGAAGCCCCTAGAGTTATGACAAACTTCAGAATTACATACATGTGTAAGATGGAAAAGGACATATTCTCTCCATGCATCCAAGGATGTAGAAGAATTAGTCTATAGCTTATAATAAAATGGAAGGAATATTATCAATGGAGTCTTGAAAAAATTAAGCTTGTATACTTTAGGCAGGATCAATTACACAATGTTTTATTTCTATTTTTTACTTTATTTTCTTGTTCTTTAAATCATCCTGTGCCAATTCGTTGCTATGACTGTAGTCGACATGGAAAAGGCGCATCTTGGTTGGTGTTCCTTTCTGTAATAAATCCAGCAAAACAGATAACTCAATTTTTTATCAGCACAGGTATAATGTAAAAATTGTAAAAACCCTGACCTTTTTTCATACGAAGATATTGACATATAAAACAGCACGTTTCATTTCATTCTGTTCTTTGCCTATGTAATTATCATCACACATACTTTATACAGATTTAAAAATATAAATCGTCCAGGTTTTCAGCTTCTTAAAAATGTCCAGATCATTGTTACCTTGACAATGCTTCCGCCACTGGAGTTACTGGCTGATGAGCCATCGGAGTGGAAGGAATCTTTCCTCGTGAGGGTGTGTGTCTGTCTCCTAAGGGAGCTGGAAAAGTCAGCTGGCAGACACAAGCAAAGCAAATATATGAAATACGGAAGTCTAAGATTGATATAACATTACAATTTAATAAAAAGATAATTAATTATTTTTCAAAACAACAATGTCAAAAAATTACACGTTTTGTCATTCCAATTTTGACTCTTTACATTGAAATTGAAACAGATTTACATACATATTCCTGTTGACTAGATGTAATGAAACAATATCAAAACATCAAAAAGAAAAACGTTTATCAGGCTTCTGCAACTTCATTATGACATGACAAAATAAAAATCTTTAATCTTGACATTTAAAGTTCTAGATGTTTCTCTTGTCTACATTATTTTTACCTGTGGTGTTCTTGGAGGGAGAGGAAGGTGACAGAGATTTATTCCCCCTTGGACACATCAGCGTCTGAACTGGACTGCTGTAACTGAAAATAGAAGATACCACATAAGAACTACAAGAGGCAACTGTGAACTAAACGAGTCCCCATGGCTATCTTGTGTTGCAGCAACACTGAATAGTATATATATATATATATCTTGGAAATTATTGTCCAATCCTTATAACCTAATTTACATACTGATTTTAAATCAGGAATACAAGATTAGTCCAATTTTTAACAAAAGGGCATGCATCGATTCCTAAGAGAGAAGACTGGAAAATGTGCAGAGATGCATCATATCATAGAGCAGTTTATAAGAAAGTTTCATTAAAATCAAAACACTAGCTCAGATGTAACAAACTGTACGTATCCCGACAAGTTTCAGAGGATAGAATTTAAATAGACAGATAAGCTGACAACAGTATAAGTTGATTGCAGGGTATAATAATAATAAATGAGAGCAAACAAACTGACCTCGTATCACAGTGGGCAGGTAAACCGAGAGCAACAATCTGCATCAGTGTGGCCCGACACTGGTCAATGTAAAACGGATCAGGCATACAAAGGGCGGGTAATCTGAATCATAACAAGAGATAATGATTAGAGTTAATATTTAATTTTGAAAAAAAAACCACTTTATATTGACACAAAACTTAAAGAGATAATAATTACATGCAGTGATTATAACATTATGCAATAAATGTTAAAAAAAAAAAAATAAAAATGTCTGTAAAACATAATTAGCCCCGCTTCCACTTGACACCTGGAAACCTCAGCAATTCCTGAGATTAACTATAGTCACATTGCATCGGGAAGGGACAGGACGGGACGGCAATGGACGGACATGGGTAACACTATATGCTCCCCCCCCCCCCCCCCCCCCACAATTCCATGGCAGGGACATAAAAAGGGCAAAAATAGTATATCAAAACTGGAGGCAAAGTTACACAACTTTAGTGTACATATTATGTGCTAGTAACAATATAACAACTTCCTAGAATGTTGGAAGAAAACTGTCATAAGAGTTGTCCAGACAAGATTCTGTCAACAAACAAAAGTGGAGGGGCTTAACTGCTGTATACCATTTCCGAATGGGGCAAACGGTTTTTATCTACCAGCGCCTATACTCCAATTTTATGTGGGGTGAAAACAGAAATAAGAGGGGTGTTAGACTTACGAAAAATGATAAGGGGGAGATAATCTTCATATCACTTACTTTGTTGTACATCCTCCTGCCTCCAACAACACACACAGCAGGCTATGTTTCTGTAAACAAATTAATTTTGTTAAAATCCATTCCATTTACTTGTTCTACATTAAAATGACATAAGTAAGACCCTTAGGGCTATTCCAATAAAATATCCACCTGACCCCAGGACTCCACAATAAATCACTTCTATCCATGGTTGGAATGCCTTCCTATTACTTCTATGTAATTTATTAAATAAATTCCATGGGTGGTACGTATACCCCTTAACCAAACCTGGAGTCCTGGGGTGGGGTAGATGTTTTACTGGAAAAGCCCATACTTCATTAAAAGCATGCAAACAATGCTACAGAATACGAACAGATATATATCTTAGAACAGATTATGAACATCAAGATCTTGTAAATTGTACTTGTCATCCTCAAGGATGAGAACAAAAGTGGTAACTGTTTTCTGATTTACCATGACATGACAGACATATTTCTGACAGTAGTGCATGGTACTTACGTAACCAACGATGAGCCAAAACCAGCGAGCCGTGACTGGTTCCGAGTAACCGAACATCTGCTCTTCGCCAAGGTCGTACCACTGACGTGTCGGGTGAACTTCCCGCCAGACAACGAGTTGATCCATTCCGCCACGGCCACTCAATGTCAATAAGTTATGGTAGCGTAGGTAGAGGTGAAGGTCACAGAGGTCATTCTTTGGTAAGTGATTGCACAACAACTGGGCCTGGTAAATAAGGAAAGTAAACAGAGTAAAATCATAGAAGGCAACACTTAATGAGTATAACAGGGATTCAAATTAAACCCCTATATTTTCACAATTTTGATTATTCCTTTTATAACCGGCATTTGTAGCACTTTTAGAAAAGTTCTGACTTTGAAAAAACAAAAAAGTGATTATTATTGGAATAAAACATGAATCGTTTTACAATGCAGCATGGTGATCAATTATTTTAACAAGAGATCCCAGAGGGATCTTGGCGCCCACCATTGAATGATCTTCATAGGTTCCATGTCGATTGATCTTTTCTCTACTTTTCCCTTCATTTTACTAATCTGTGCAAATTGAGACATCCCTCCAGTACTTTTCAAACAAGGGAATCCTAGCTATATAAGAAATTTGAGATTTAACGATAATGGCTGTTTGTTTGCCAGGTTGTTTTCAGGACAGACTGGTCCAAAAATGCAATACAAGGGACCAAGGGGAACCTACTTATGAAATTTGTGAAAGATCCATTCAGTACTTTGAGAAATAGAGATAACAAACTTCAATTGTCAAAATCCAAGATGGCGGTCTGTCGGCCATATTGTTTTCCAATTGATCTCAAAATGCAATAAGCATAACGAGGCACTAAGGGGAACCTCCATATGAAATTTGAGAAAGATCCCTTCAGTACTTTCTCAGAAATAGCGATAACAAACTTCAATTGTCAAAATCCAAGATGGCTGCCTGTCGGCCATGTTGTTTTCGGATTGGTCTCAAGACGCAATATGCATAACTAGGCACCAAGGGGAACCTTCATATGAAATTTGAGAAAGATCCCTTCAGCACTTTCTCAGAAATAGCGATAACAAACTTCAATTGTCAAAATCCAAGATGGCTGCCTGTCGGCCATGTTGTTTTCCGATTGGTCTCAAAACGCAATATGCATAACTATGCACCAAGGGGAACCTTCATATGAAATTTGAGAAAGATCCCTTCAGTACTTTCTCAGAAATAGCGATAACAATCTTCAATTGTCAAAATCCAAGATGGCTGCCTGTCGGCCATGTTGTTTTCCGATTGGTCTCAAATCGCAATATGTATAACTAGGCACCAAGGGGAACCTTCATATGAAATTTGAGAAAGATCCCTTCAGCACTTTCTCAGAAATAGCGATAACAAACTTCAATTGTCAAAATCCAAGATGGCTGCCTGTCGGCCATGTTGTTTTCCAATTGGTCTCAAAATGCAATATGCATAACTAGGCACCAAGGGAAACCTTCATATGAAATTTGAGAAAGATCCCTTCAGTCCTTTCTCAGAAATAGCGATAACAAACTTCAATTGTCAAAATCCAAGATGGCTGCCTGTCGGCCATGTTGTTTTCAGATTGGTCTCAAAACGCAATATGCATAACTAGGCACCAAGGGGAACCTTCATATGAAATTTGAGAAAGATCCCTTCAGTACTTTCTCAGAAATAGCGATAACAAACTTCAATTGTGAAAATCCAAGATGGCTGCCTGTCGGCCATGTTGTTTTCAGATTGGTCTCAAAACGCAATATGCATAACTAGGCACCAAGGGGAACCTACATATGAAATTTGAGAAAGATCCCTTCAGTACTTTCTGAGAAATAGCGATAACAAGAATTGTTTACGGACGGAGGGACGGACGGACGGAGGGACGGAGGGACGGACGGACGACGGACCACGGACGCAGGGCGATTTGAATAGCCCACCATCTGATGATGGTGGGCTAAAAACATGATAATAGCAATATTTTTTCTTAATATAAACTTTATTAATAATTAATATTTTGAGTGTTGTGGAATTATCTTTCCATATTTCATCAAAAACAGCTCTTTTGATATTTTTCTGATTCTTTCATATATAGGGACTATTTCCTAAGAAAATGTTTCCACATACCTTGTAAAACAAACAGGATCCTAGGATAGTATAGGATCTTCTACATCCATAGAAACTGTCCGACTGGAAAACAGAGCATAAAGTATCACATATGTTCATAAATGTATCAACAACCATTAAGTTAAAACAAGAGGCCCATGGGGCCTGTATCGCTCACCTGGTTGGATTTGACCAAATGTCAAAATAATGTTCATGTTCAATTCCTTTTGTTTGTTAACCTCAAACAATGCTATTTATGGTTATAGCGTGGGGATCCCAACTGCTTTAAAGAAATAATGAAGTCCAGACTCTCTGAGTTTACAACATGCATTTATAACTTTATGACTAGTAGTAATTTAAAGGAATTACCTCTATTTCCCATATGGGGCCCCGCCCCTTTGGCCCCTTGGGGGTCAAAGTCACCATTTATGCAAAATCTGTTCCCCTTCCCCCAAGAATACTTCTGACTAAATTGGGTTCAAATCCATTCATAACTTAATGACAAGTAGCGATTTGAAGGAATTACCTCTATTTCCCCATTAGGCCCCGCCCCTTTGGCCCCTTGGGGGTCAGAGTCACCATTTATGCAAAATCTATTCCCCATCCCCAAAGGATGTTTCTGACCAAATTGGGTTCAAATCCATTCATAACTTTATGACAAGTAGCGATTTAAAGGAATTGCCTCAATTTCCCCTATTGGGCCCCGCCCCTCAGGCCCCTTGGGGGTCAGAGTCACCATTTATGCAAAATCTGTTCCCCTTCCCCCAAGAATGTTTCTGACCAAATTGGGTTCAAATCCATTCATAACTTTATGACTAGTAGCGATTTGAAGGAATTACCTCTATTTCCCCATTAGGCCCCGCCCCTTTGGCCCCTTGGGGGTCAGAGTCACCATTTATGCAAAATCTGATCCCCTTCTCCAAAGGATGTTTCTGACCAAATTGGGTTCAAATCCATTCATAACTTTATGACCAGTAGCGATTTGAAGGAATTACCTCTATTTCCCATATGGGGCCCCGCCCCTTTGGCCCCTTGGGGGTCAGAGTCACCATTTATGCAAAATCTGTTCCCCTTCCCCAAAGGATGTTTCTGACCAAATTGGGTTCAAATCCATTCATAACTTTATGACTAGTAGCGATTTAAAGGAATTGCCTTAATTTCCCCTATTGGGCCCTGCCCCTCAGGCCCCTTGGGGGTCAGAGTCACCATTTATGCAAAATCTGATCCCCTTCCCCAAAGGATGTTTCTGACCAAATTGGGTTCAAATCCATTCATAACTTTATGACTAGTAGCGATTTGAAGGAATTACCTCTATTTCCCCATTAGGCCCCGCCCCTTTGGCCCCTTGGGGGTCAGAGTAACCATTTATGCAAAATCTGTTCCCCTTCCCCAAAGAATGTTTCTGACCAAATCGGGTTCAAATCCATTCATAACTTTATGACTAGTAGCGATTTGAAGATATTACCTCTATTTCCCCATTAGGCCCCGCCCCTTTGGCCCCTTGGGGGTCAGAGTCACCATTTATGCAAAATCTGTTCCCCTTCCCCAAAGGATGTTTCTGACCAAATTGGGTTCAAATCCATTCATAACTTTATGACTAGTAGCGATTTGAAGGAATTACCTCTATTTCCCCATTAGGCCCCGCCCCTTTGGCCCCTTGGGGGTCAGAGTCACCATTTATGCAAAATCTGATCCCCTTCCCCAAAGAATGTTTCTGACCAAATTGGGTTCAAATCCATTCATAACTTTATGACTAGTAGCGATTTGAAGGAATTACCTCTATTTCCCCATTAGGCCCCGCCCCTTTGGCCCCTTGGGGGTCAGAGTCACCATTTATGCAAAATCTGTTCCCCTTCCCCAAAGGATGTTTCTGACCAAATTGGGTTCAAATCCATTCATAACTTTATGACTAGTAGCGATTTAAAGGAATTGCCTTAATTTCCCCTATTGGGCCCTGCCCCTCAGGCCCCTTGGGGGTCAGAGTCACCATTTATGCAAAATCTGTTCCCCTTCCCCAAAGGATGTTTCTGACCAAATTGGGTTCAAATCCATTCATAACTTTATGACAAGTAGCGATTTAAAGGAATTGCCTTAATTTCCCCTATTGGGCCCTGCCCCTCAGGCCCCTTGGGGGTCAGAGTCACCATTTATGCAAAATCTGATCCCCTTCCCCAAAGGATGTTTCTGACCAAATTGGGTTCAAATCCATTCATAACTTTATGACTAGTAGCGATTTGAAGATATTACCTCTATTTCCCCATTAGGCCCCGCCCCTTTGGCCCCTTGGGGGTCAGAGTCACCATTTATGCAAAATCTGTTCCCCTTCCCCAAAGGATGTTTCTGACCAAATTGGGTTCAAATCCATTCATAACTTTATGACTAGTAGCGATTTGAAGGAATTACCTCTATTTCCCCATTAGGCCCCGCCCCTTTGGCCCCTTGGGGGTCAGAGTCACCATTTATGCAAAATCTGATCCCCTTCCCCAAAGAATGTTTCTGACCAAATTGGGTTCAAATCCATTCATAACTTTATGACTAGTAGCGATTTGAAGGAATTACCTCTATTTCCCCATTAGGCCCCGCCCCTTTGGCCCCTTGGGGGTCAGAGTCACCATTTATGCAAAATCTGTTCCCCTTCCCCAAAGGATGTTTCTGACCAAATTGGGTTCAAATCCATTCATAACTTTATGACTAGTAGCGATTTAAAGGAATTGCCTTAATTTCCCCTATTGGGCCCTGCCCCTCAGGCCCCTTGGGGGTCAGAGTCACCATTTATGCAAAATCTGTTCCCCTTCCCCAAAGGATGTTTCTGACCAAATTGGGTTCAAATCCATTCATATCTTTATGACAAGTAGCGATTTACAGGAATTGCCTTAATTTCCCCTATTGGGCCCTGCCCCTCAGGCCCCTTGGGGGTCAGAGTCACCATTTATGCAAAATCTGATCCCCTTCCCCAAAGGATGTTTCTGACCAAATTGGGTTCAAATCCATTCATAACTTTATGACAAGTAGCGATTTGAAGGAATTACCTCTATTTCCCCATTAGGCCCCGCCCCTTTGGCCCCTTGGGGGTCAGAGTCACCATTTATGCAAAATCTGTTCCCCTTCCCCAAAGGATGTTTCTGACCAAATTGGGTTCAAATCCATTCATAACTTTATGACTAGTAGCGATTTAAAGGAATTGCCTCAATTTCCCCTATTGGGCCCCGCCCCTCAGGCCCCTTGGGGGTCAGAGTCACCATTTATGCAAAATCTGATCCCCTTTTGCCAAGGATGTTTCTGACCAAATTTGGTCAAAATCCAATAAGAACTTGATGACTAGTAGCGATTTGAAGCAAATGTTGACGGACGGACGACGGACGACGGACACCGGACGACGGACGCTGCACCATGGCATAAGCTCACCGGACCTTCGGTCCAGGTGAGCTAAAAAACAAGTGACAAGAACAGTTTAGATACCTATTTCAAATTTAATTAATATATATTCATTCTTTGGTTAATTTTTAAGTCCATGGGCTAAATTTGTGATTACTTGAATTATAAAAAGTGTAATATTTTGTAAAAATAGTTTTATAACACATCAACAGAAACATGTTGTTATAATATATTACTCACCATATCGAAAAAGTCTGCAGCTTCAAAACTATTGACTATTTTTTCTATTTTGTCCTGAAAAAAATATATTTGAATACAAAATCAATTGAAAAATGCAAGAATTTCATCAAATGATAATTTTCCAAATAAAAAGCATTTTTGGTCAAATTTTGCCAAAGCACTTTCTCTTCATTTCCAAGTCAAAATACACGTAGTTCAGGGGAAATAACTCATTTCGAACGAACAATTTAAAGCCTGTTCTATTGAACTGTACAATTAACTTTTACTATTGTCTAATTTTGAATTCTGTCAATATATTAAGTTTGTGTTTGAAATGTGTTTGATTATTCTCAAAATCCAAACACTATATATTGCCATACTATCTAGCTATGTTTTTTTCAAGGGACACATGGCTTTATAGGAAATATTCACATTAAATCTTGTCAAAAATGAAAGTACTTTTATTTAGTAGAATGACCAACAAGATTTCCTTCTTTGTTTTTGCACAATTTGTTAACATGTGTTTGTTTAGATCATTTTCCTAAGCCTGACATCAGGACCTGAAATCAATCTGAAATTTCAAATCTTGCATCTCAAATTCCCAAAGCCGAATCTTCTGCTGGAGGAAAAATAATATTAAATTCTTTCAGTCAGCTAAAGGTCTTCGACTAATCATTTGTTACAATGCCAACTTATAACGCAATTATTGTCGTAAGTTTTTCGTTGTGTCATCCTCTAACATTGTTGGAGTATTTTACAGCAAGTCATAGAAGTTTTCTGAGTTTGGGGTAAAAATTGAAGACAAAAACCAACCTTAAAGGTAGTGTAGAGGGGTAGATATTGCACATTGTTGAAACAGCTGAGACATTTTGTAGCACCATATCCCGCAGTGAGGTTTGATGGAGACTTCAGCGTACACACTCCCAGACAGTGGTGGAAGAGGGAAAAGAAACTGTCCAGTTCCTGGATGTGGTCATTGGAGGAAAAGGCCTCAGCAACTGACCCATACTGGACACGCAGTACCCGTACTATGTCCTCTACCAATGATGGCAGTAATGCTGGAATAATTCTACAAAACAAAAAAAGATCAAAACTATCAGTCATGTAATTAAAATTCATGGTTACATTTGAAAGATAATCTACATAAACAATTAACATAGTGAAAGAATAGATTGAGTTAATTTTCTTTTCATTTTAATTTATTCAAAATAAATATTTATATTTAAGTTTTGTTCAATAATCATTTAGTTGTACAGCAACACATCTCAATATCAATTATACTGGGTAAGCTAGGCTGAATCATTGATGTCGAGAAATTTCAGAATTAAAGTCATGTATCTTTTAATTTTCCCCAGAAATATATTAGAGAGAAAAAAATACGAGACAAACACATTAAAGCTCATTTCAATGTGTGTTGTTTGTTGGAGTAATTTTCAGGTGGAGTTTTGTAGAAGATTGTGACTTCTGGCTACCTTACTTAATAACATACAGGTACACAGGAGGCCTGACACATCCTACCCATGCAGAGAAATATGGATAGTGTCTTTCCTTTAAGAAAACAACCATAACAGTTAAAGATGGCCGGTGCTTTCAGTATCCTGAGAAAAGCAAAGCCCAGAACCACACAACTCGGAGCTAGCTGCACCTGAGGTTACATTGGCCCAACTGACTAAACAATATTTGGCTGCTTTCATTTTAGGGAGTCAAAAACAAATTATTGGAATTTAGCATATATTAGCATTGCCTATTCCAAACTTTGCAGTATGAAATCTGGCATGTTTATGGACATACTTTTTGGCTGGATACATAACAAGCAACAACCCAGTTTCTTCTTTGTGGTAACTGACATGGATTGTCTCCCTTTCATGTTGAAATGTTGTTCTGAAAATACATAAACTCTGTAAAATGTGTTGTATACAATGTACATGCAAATATCAATTCAGAAATCTTTGAACAGAAAATGAGAATAATATCAAATCTGCTGATTCACATGTTCCTATACAGATTACACAACTAACTATGACCAATGTACTCACGACTTTAATTTTTTTTGTGACAATTTTTTTTTTTTTAATGAAATCTAAATTTTCATGTTTTCCAAATTCCTTGTGTAAAAGAACACAAAAGAGGTAACAAATTATTTTAAGTGCGTGTTTTACTTATTCTAGATTAGCAATTCATGGAAGCAATAAAAAAAAACAATTCATCTATCGAATTATAATATTAAAATCTAAAGCTAGGCATTTATTTATTTTTTTAATTGTAGTTTATATAGATTTCACTGGAGTATTTCTTTATCATTTTAACTGAACTCTGGAATTTCTTAAATACAGCTTCAGAAATTCAATCATACATATGTAGGATCTATAATTATCAATATACAATGCACAACATGAAGTTTTACCTTTTGACAGTTGATTCCGAAATATCCATTAAAAGTTGATGAATGGTGACAAAACATCCTCGTAGATTTGGGAGCAGATCGTGATTGCTATCTGCTGGGAATCTGTAGACAATATCTTCCTGTTGGAAATAAAAGTATTCAGTCATTTTTACTCACAAATTTTTTTTTTTGAATTTTTTTTTTATGACTGTATTTTCTATAATTTATGTAAAATTAGCTTCACAATAATATTATACTCCAATATACTGAAAAATAGAGGAAATTTTGGTGTTAGCGATGTTAGAATTTATTTCAGAGAAACCTGGTTAAAGGAGCTGCCATATTTCTTCTGTTTTTTATTTTGTTCTCAAAAAAAAATCACTGTACAATTGTCCTACAAATTTTTTTTTTCAAAAACCATCAATTTGAAAAAAATAAAGATTTCAGGAAACTTCACAAAGAACATTCTCAATAGAAAAATGGTAGCATTAAAGTACTAACATCACGGACATTTTCTTCAGATTTCAGTTTCTCTGTGTCGAGGTAGACAATAGAGAATTGGGTTATCTCCCCTTGTTCAGACTGCTCTGCGTCATCAAAGCAGAGCCCTGTAACAAGTCTGACTAGAGATTCCTCGTCTGTGGACACCTTCTCCTTAACCAGGACTGGAACAGTGGCAGCCCGGGACACATCTTGTAGAACAATCCGTACCTGATTTATGAAGAGAGCATAGCTGTTAGCATGTTAATAGCTTAAACAAAAAGTGTGTTTTCCATTAGTTTTGTAGACGATAGTTAATTGTACTGAACATATGTAGATTACAGAAAAATTCCTATTTAAAAGTATGCAAATGCAAAGTCTGTAAAAGAAATTGACTCTCTATTGTCATATAAACCAAAAGTAAAGAACAATAAATAGCAGGGCATCCATTTGACCATTGATTTTCAGCAATTTCCGACGTCAAATTACTGTTCCTTAGAAATCTGGAAAGTCAAAACATATGTCAAATAGACAAGTCCTTTTAAACATAAGCATCAGATCTCTTTTTTGGGAGTCAAAAACACACTCTCAAGGGTCTACTGTTTGACTTAAATAGATGAAGTATGTACAAAGGAAATCTTGCCATAGCAACCACCTTTAAATGGTTGAATCACATGAAACAGGTCAAAATTAGTTTGAATTACCTGCATGAATCATTTGTGAAGTTCTCGTCTTGATATTACAGAAGAAGTATATTGCAGTATATCAAGATTTTTAAGATGCTTGCTAAGGCGGTATATGTACCTGTTTGCTGTCTATAATGCTGGTGAACACATCATCAATATTGTCCCAGGTAACCTCTCGTCCGTTCACTAAACGCAGACAATCACCTACAACAACATATAGGATAATTATAATGTACTGTACTTGTTATAGTATACAATATCTAGGCTTTTTCTGGGGGCTTCTTGGGGCCGTTATTGTGCCCCATTCCCAATTTCATATTTAAGCCAAATTTCCAAAATTTGCAGTTTTCTCCTGAATTTTTTTCCCCAATTTTCTCCCCAAAATGAGACAAAAATGCCATTTCCCAAGCCAGTGAGTATGCAATACTCAACTTTTACATTTTGTTTTAATGATTATATAACAAAACCTTTGACCCGTACAGATTAAAGAGATACTGAAAATTAAATTATACAATACAAAAACAAATATGAAATGGATTTTTTTTTTTTCCGGAAAACTTTATTAATTTTAAAGCTTAATTGTGCAACAGTTGTTTTTTAGCCCAGCCTCCAAAGGGTAAAACACCGGAATTATTACCCTTACTCATTTCAGATGTCAAGGTAAACCAGGCTTCATGGACTAGATGCTTGACATTCTTTTTTATATTTACCTATATGAATATTAGATTGTTTCGATGCTGGTCCATCTCCGACAAATCCTCGAACACAAATCCGCATACCATTTTCTTTTGTTTTCTTAACACCAGATTGAAAATATCCTGGAACTATTCCAAGCAAACTTTTACACAAAGCTCTACCAACATGGCCAATCTTCCTGGACTTATCTACAGACGTCACTTTGGAATTCTGCAGATTTACTTTCAAATTAATCTCTCGTATATTTTCCATATTGAAGAAGTCAATGAGGTCACTATTATCTTCTATTGCACATGTACACACTGGATCTGGCTCAAACGTCTGGCCATTTCTAAACGTCAAGTTGTTTACTTTCGAATTATCTTTGTGTTTGATTGACTTTCCTGCCACTGTTTCTATAATGAACACTTTCTGAAAATAAATTTGAGGTAGAAAATGAAGAGTCATCATGTTTCTTAGATGGTCGAGTCAAGGTGTCCACTTCATTGTCTGTTCCGTAGCCTGTGTCATCTGTGGAAAATCCATTGTGAGCAGCTCCACACATACAAACATGTCCAGTAGAGGATTTCTTCTGTTGTCCAGCTTCTGGACTGACCTCTAGGTATACAACATGACCTTTGTTGTCAGCCCGAGATGTCCAAAATGAAGATACATCTTTGTAAACACTGAAATTCAGACAGATCAAATTATAAATCATGTAAAATTACTTAATACACAAACATAATATATTTTGTAAAGGTTTAAAATTGTATTTCATGTAGGTCGACAGGTAATGCCTATATATTTACAAGTTAAAAACATGTTAATTGCCACCAAATGAAATTTGTCTCATTCGACCCTAATTAATCAGATGTTCTGCCTTAACCATGCAACCAACTGTCATTTTGGTTTTGATAACAAACTGATAAACTATATTATGAATATGACAGAACCCTGAGCAGTATGACATTCAACTTGATACATAATTCAAAATTCTTCATTCCACAATGTAACTTAATGTATGGACAGAGACTTTCCAAATAGCAATAGCTGTATTGTCTGTCTTTCATTAAACATATTTGCTTCTTGACCCTCTGTTCAACTATCTGTTTAATTATCTAAAGGCTCCATAATTTACATTAGATTAAACACTGTAGTGTAAGCCTACGGATAAGATTATTCTGTTATTTTATATATGACAAATTATTTCCAGAGAAAATAAAAATAAAAAAATCTACATGTGATGTCAGCTAGTTTCTATACTGTTGTAGCAGAAATGCATTTGACTAGCTGGCTACCCTTTTGTAGCCCGAGTTTCCTTTAGCCCCTACACCATGTCTGGTACTACTCCAACAATGTTAAAGCTTTTACACGGCGAGATACTTTTGACAGGCGTCGCAGTCGGCAAAATCATATATCCGATAGAAAAAGAGCCGACCAGCGGCCTCTTATGTTATAGGAGTAGTCTGGTACCAGACTAGCCAGAGTTTCCTCTGGCCCCTCGTCAGGGCCAAAGGAAACTCGGGCTAGAACCAGACATGGTGTCACAGCCAAAGGATGCTAGCCAGAAGTGTAAAGTGTTTTTTTCCGATGTATGTTCCCAACGTGGACTGGCACTTGTATCTGGTAATTATCATTCAGGCAATTAACACTCAGAGTTAAAATCCTTGATATGTACATGTACCACACGTGTCGACATGATGGCACGCTCCTGAAACAAATCGGTAACTTATGAAGTTATGCAACATCACAAGAATGCCACCATATATAGTTACATTGTATATACACTGCACAACATCTTCGCTAGCCAAGGCTTCTGATTACGTTACACTCCACGAGTGCATATAAATTACTTAACAAGTACATATCAACTTTACAAAGTAAAAACAAATAAACTTAAAGTGGAGAAATTATGAAAGGGGTATAAACAAATCAATAATGAAGTAATTTTCTGTTACAATAACAAGATACCTAAAGCTTCGTCCCCGCCATTTTTTAACTTTCACTTTCAACCACTTCCGCTTTCGGATGATTGTAGTAAGGAAAACGGATCGTGTTACGGAATTTAAAAGAAACATCATATCTTCTTCTTCGTACAACCTCCGTCAAAAATGACGATTACGGTCAGTTTGTAGGTTGGATGCTGTTAAAAAGTGAGAGAATTGAGTTACAGTGAGAGGGTTTTTTTTTAATTAAGTTCTTTTTAGTGGAAACTATAAGATAAAAACATATATATATACGCTATCAGTTTCAAAAAAAAAGTATCAGGAAATTAACAAAAATTCTCATTAAACAATACTTTGTTTGCTTTCTTCTCCACAGCCAAGTTCATTACAGTATAGTTTTTATTAAGTTCATGTTAGTACATTACCGTGAAGACGAATGTAGGGGCCTAATTATATAGTGTATGCATGTAAACCTATAATAAGAGTACAAATTGAACAGCTGTCTTTGCTACATCTTAATAGATATAAATTTAACATGTAGGCATTATGAATAACACGTATGGACAATTAACAAAAAATTCTAGTAGAATAAACAGATATTAATAATAATATAAGAAGAGAAATAAAATGGTAAGAAATATAATAGGATAGAATAGATAAATCACAGACTTATACATGTATATACAATGTAAATCAGTGGCTACAATCACGATCCCTTCGTTTCTTATATGCTCACCATATGACAAAATCTTCACTATGTTAAGTAGGTCAGAAGGTAATAATCGGTATAAATAGAAATAATTGATTTTTTTTTTAAATATGAGTTATGTTTACATTTTTTCGTAAAATAAACTAAAAACAAAAACAAAAAACAAACAAAAAATGTATAATTCATTTGTTTCACTGAGGCAATATGTTGGCAATTAATTGTATTTCTGTGTACAGTGTACAGGATGTATCCAGTATCATTTATAATCATATTTCTTGTTCCGTTTCAGGGAACACATTATTTTGAGCGGAAATCAGGTGAAAATTATTGATACAGGTGTAACAATAGAAATATAACAAAATGTCACAACATTCAGCATTTTGAATACATTGCAGTTTACTGAGACCACACGCTTAGAAAAATGTGTTGTAATCCCCGGTAATCTCTGAGTGGAAAATACACGCTGTAGTAGCAAAGCACACAACATACATTAAACTAATCCTCTAGTAAAGACAACATAAAACTGTCATCACAGGAAACTTCAGGCATTGACAGGCACACTGTCTGATAGCTTCTGTAAATATCACAATTATGATTTTCAAAGCCTTGTTAACTTAAAATCTATATTTACGCGTATTCTACACGTAAACCGCTTTGAGTCTTAAAATTGCCTCGCTGTATGATATGTTGTTTAAAAAGAATATGTGCCAATTTCATTTAATTGTTAATTCAAAATCAAATCAATCATACTTTGAATATGTATATCAGGATATTGGTAATTAAAAGCGTCTTTAAGGGTTCAACAATTTCATTGAATCATATGTCAAAATATTGAATTTGTTTAAATATTCTGCTAGTAGTTTAGCGTGTCATGTAGATAAAACGCTTATCTCGAGTACCTTGCCACTGTATATGTAATATATTTAAAGATAGGTTTTGTTTTTCTTTATGAAAAATGAAAGAATAAAATATGTTTAAACCAAAACTGAACCGAACTTGACAACTCTTTATAGATGTGCCCCATTTTAGATATACATAGTATTTCTCATGTGTATTATTGTATATATGGTGTATAAGAATCGCTTAAGGCTGTATGCTATCAATACGTATTTGAGTAAGGATTCTCTCCCTTGATTGTTTTAATTAATAATTGAAAATGACATAAGTTAGCTGCGTAATCTTGTATAGCTTTTATACACGTGCAAGAAAACTGGGCACAAGTTATTCAAAATATGTCAACATTATTTAAAGGGCCAGCTGCCCTATAAATATACATGTATGTGTGTATAGAACGAGGTCCCGCCCTCCTCAACAAATGTGCATACATGCAATTAATATACAACTCTGTGACAGCCCCGATAGATAAATGCATATTTTATATATGTATCCAGATCAAATGCCAATTGTAAATCCGTCTCCTTAATTCCATATACTTCCCACCAATTAAAACATTTAGTCGTTGAAAAAAAGGAAGTTATGTACAGTAACGCGAGTATAAAAGTCAATACTACAATAAAGACGAGAATTATCAACGTTTAACCGACATTGTGTCACTAGATTAAGAAAGATTTGCCTTCATTGCTATTTTTGGATAAACTGTTCGCTTCATATCATTTGCAAGCGTTAAAATGATGCTCTCTAACATAGCTATACAATTACGGATGTTGAGGTGATACATTGAGATGGTTTATGAATATGTAAGACGCCAGGATGGATGCGGTAACTGCCGTCATCATCCTTAGGTAAACCGTTTTGAAAGTTGCCAAATTTACTGCTGTACGCGATTTACAGTGATTTTATCGAAATTAATTTTATACGCATGATTTCAAATTAAAACAAAATCAAATCATAGAAATGTCATCTGTATCAGTACAAGTTATGGTTTGTGATTTCGTAAATTCCTGATTTGAATTCTGGAATGCCAATCCTATCCATGTCAAAACTACGTACTCTAATGATTTATAAGCAGATCGTGATTGTAGGAAACAGTCTGTCGTAACCTTATCTGGAGCTGGATTCTCGTAAACGCCGGTCTTATTTACAATATTATCTTGAGTTGAGTATTTATGGTAAATAGAACTTCAAAAGATGGCCCGGACATTATTTGACATGATATGCTATCTCGCTAAGTACATAGATTACCTACGTTATATGTATACGGTGTATGACCTCTAAGCCCTAAAGTAATGATAACCGCCTATTGATTATTTCTCAGTATACTTAATTCACTTTCTTGAAGTTTTTGACGTCTTATCGGGTAAATGTCAAGGGCTGGGTTACATGTATATTAGGTTCGGGTATATATATAAACAATACTCATCTACACTGATGTTCAGCTATCACAGAACTATTGCCTCTAATGCTAATTCATGTTTAATTCATGAATCATAAATCTGCGATACAGGGCTAATCTCCACATAGTTTCGTTTTAAGTATCTATTTATCTATTGTTTTTTGAAATCGGAGAATACAAAAGAAATACCAAAAAGCAAACAATCAATTCAAACGTAGAATAAATAAAACATGGCAAACTACTAACAGTAGAATGATTGAAATGCGACCAGGCGTTTCGTAAGAGCGATGCGTTTCCTGCTTGGCCAAGGGCATTCTTCGTAATGTCACGTTATCAAAGAGAGAAACGTGGTGGTAACAATGGAACTACAAGAATCATGGGCGATAAAATGATGAAAGATAATTTCTTTGTCGCTTAAAGAAACATAATATTTTCAACCATAACATTTTCTTTTCACATGTATCACCTGAAAACCTGTGTTGTATTATTTCTGTCGTCAACGCCAGGTAACACAGAAGGCAAAATGCGGAAGAAGGTTGTAAATATCGATTGAAGATTTGAAATAAACCAATAGATAAAAAGCGCATTTGGGGCATGCATGCATATCGCTAACAAGAAAGTGATAATTCAAGGTCGGAAAATCGAAATACGTCTGTTAAAATAGAATGTTCCAAATACGCCTGCTTTATTTTTATCATCAAGCGCACATGGGTTTGGATTTGGCACAAACGCTCAACCACATTGTCCATGAAATTGTATGTATGATATGTATGATATAGTATACTGTAAATATGGCTCTCTGGGTTGTACCGATTCCCTGTGATGCAATATACTATTCTGATATTTTTTTATGTAGTTATTTATGGTAAAAATATCAGTTACCCATAAATGTTTTTAATACACAGATACGTGATTAATTCAATGTAAGGTATCAGAATAGCTAAGGTTAAAGGTCATATTGTGTTTTCGTATTCAATTGAAGTCATGGCATTGGACATGATGATGTACATATTATTTGTTATATATACTATTAATATGGAAAACACATAATAGGTAGTAATATATTGACATCTCTAATTTTTCATTTTAGATATATCAAAATATAACCATACATTATATGGTCGAGTGAATCGGATGAAGGAAATGAAGTATAATTTTATTCAGGAGATTAAAGCGAATTTAATTAAAATCAGACGCTTTAGTGGTATCTACTTACCTATTTGAAAGAATCGCCTGCACGCTGTCGAATTCATTCCCGACAGATGTCTTTGATATCGGAACCCGTAGTCCAAACATTGCAACCTGTTAATATCACCATCGGATTTTCCGGAATTAAATTTCCTTCTTCTCCATTTGAACCGAATAATAGTATGCTGCTACACTTCCAGGCCTACCGCAGTCGTATCCTTAAATTAAAAAAAAAAAAATATAAAAATCAAGAATATTCAACGACGTCTGAAAATAAAAGTTAGTTTTGCTAATTCAGACAAATGTATACATGTTTTCCCAGAGAAGTGTTCGCTTTTAAGATGTGTGCCACTGACTGACAATTTAAATAGTGGCTTCTTCCGTATGTGTACTTTAAACAACTTGTCAACATTTGCTTTAAATATTGAGGTCTGCTAAAGATAAGGAGAAGAGACCCCTACAAACTATGGTTTCAGTTTTCAGTTACGAGAATTAACCAATGGACGCAAAATCGATGCAGGGGGTGGGATCATCACGGAATGTCTCGGTAGGCTGTCGGGTACGAGATGGTAGTGACTGGAATTTAATTGCCGGTAATTGTAGTACAATGTATATTAGCTTAATTTTTTTCTCATTCGTATCATGCAGTTTTGGATTGGAGTTATTTATTTATTTATTTTTCATTTATTTATTTATAGGGGATGGGGAGTGGGGGGTATTTAAAAGTTCAATCAGTATTATATTGATAATGGTATCGACTATTTTTAGCTGGCCGGGACGAAGTCCAAGGAAGCTATTGCTAATTACTATACCCCTGGCATCGGAGTCCATATTTCATGGACAGCAAGGTTAACGTTTTAATAAAACAGTGTTGTGTCGATGCAAATGAGGATACAGCTTAGATGTTTGACATGTGTGGTCCTTCAAGTGAAGAGACATTTCCATTGGTACCACATTTGCGGACCTACTGACCTTGACCGTGACCTTTGACCTACTTAAAAAACACAATTTCAACCCACTTGGCGAGTTTTTGTTGTCTTCTGATAACACTTGTTTTTGCTTTCTCTATATACGAAGAATCCAACAACACGATTAAGTAATCAACAGGGATTGAAATAAATAAACCTTCCTTTCACCAAATGTATTTCATCTGTATATGCAAAACGTCACACGATATCACAGGACCACATGCGTTAAGGCAGAAGATTCATGACAAACGCTACATTTAAAAAACACTTTAAAAATATAACGCTTTTTTGTATGGAAATGCACCTACAGAATCTTCTAGTCAACTGTTATTGGTGTAATACAATATATTGCCGGAGAAGAGTGTCGTTGAAAGAGAAGACATAATTCTAATGTATCAGAAATGTAATTAGCAAGGGGTGGTCGGGTCCTGACAACTTTTTCAAACATCTTAACACAAATCTCATAAAGCAGGTAACATGAGTACTTCACAGAATTAGAAAAGGACATCTTTATTTGCTTTCCGCGCCGTCATTTCGGCTTAAGTGACATCTGTGTGTCTCTGACAATGTTTGACAAATTCACGGACCCTTACTAAGTAAATTAGATGTACCATTGGCTGATAAGTACTTTACATATTAGTTGTAGTGTTTAACAAACGCTAATGACAAAAATTACAATGGCTACTTATAGAAGGTTTATACATGTATTTACCCCCAGCACCTCATGTGAGGAAGTTTTTAACAGTAATGTGTGAATAATATACAAAGGGGGAAACAAAGGGGATGATTTTGATATAGAACGTGTTTCAATTTCAATTCACATAAGGTGCTGATCATGAACTAACGTCTATTTCAAATACAACCCCCCCCCCCCCCCCCCCCCCCCCCCCCCCCTCCTCCTCCTCCCCACCCCAGGCATAATTGACACTGACGAACAATGTATCAGTTGGCTATTAAGTGTATGTATGTATTCCTTAAATTCTGATAACTGATTCTATGTGACATACATACATAAATATTTATACATCGACAAAACGACTAAATACTAAATATTAGTTGTTTTTTATTTGTTGCCAGATATTTATTTGTCAACAATATTTTGGTTAAATATAGGTCACGTGACATTCTTTTAAGAATTCAAAACTGATTAAAATTCATGAAATAATAATCAAGTTTTTTTTGTTTTTTTTTACAGTTGTGGATGACCGTTTTTAATTGCTGTTGATTATTGTATGTTTAGTAACACTAATATTACTTATTTTGGCGCCAAATTCCCAACCCACAGTTGCTATACATTGTATACTTGTATGTATTACGTAGGAACTGACTTGTGTCATACAATACATATATAGAAATATATATATGGGCAGTGGTCTTGGGATTTGAGCTGTAGGTAATTCAATGTTATATCTACAATAACTATATCCTAATTAATCTTGGTTGCATATACATGTATAATTATACGCCATCGGATTGTCATAACTTGAAAAAAATACGACAGTTATTCTAAACAATGCCTATCAATTGATGTCAACACTGTGTTAGAGCTACATGTGTTTGGTTAAAATATCACCAAATGTTTTGGGGTAAACTTACCTTATTTGAAAAGTTTAGTGTCGAGAGTTAGAATATGACGTCCTGTCCGGGTTGTTTTTTACAATAGGCACACAAAATACAGTAATATCACAAAGAATTCCAGGGAATTTGGTCAAGTAAAGCCAGCATTAACGTCCATCGGGTGTCCGAATTAATTTACAATGTACATCATGTATGAACGGTCGAATACGGTCACAAATATGTTCATTATGGGCATTATCGAAGGAGCACTTTAGCTAATCTCTGTGGCAGGTAAATTTAAATATCCATATCGGTATGGTTTGTCAGCGCAGTGCATGCTTAGGTATATTTGGGGCGGTCAAATTAAACAATAGCATTACTATTAAAACTTTAGTCCATTTTCACAAACAACCTCCACGGAATAGCAAATATGATCCCCTTAATCCTGTAATTATTTCACATACCTTAATTCGTAAGGAAAACTAAACACTTTCTTATACCGGCGGTGTATTGTGTAGCGAACGCGCCGGACTCCATTATTAGCTAGCATTAACTGTCACCAACTGTCGAGAAAATGCTAATACAGAATTGTCATATTGTAAGTTATGTAGGCAGTGGTGAGTTTGTGGGAGTAAGACTTAAAGTATTTATCATAATACAAAATACTTGGAGATGAATATTTAAACGGACAGGTAGTCAAACGTATAATCAACACGTTAATCGGATGAAGTGTTACGTTTATGACTGTATATATGTGTACAATGTATTTGTATATAAGGGCCAGCCCACACCACAAAGGGGTAGTTAGCAGGAATATATACAATTAAGTGTTGGGGTTCAGAGTTCTATACGATGTTATGGAGAGGCAATGCAACATTTATTGTGAAGACGCGCATTGAAAACGCAATGCGTCTGCTTTTTTGATACAGTGATATATCTAAAACAATCCAAAATATATTAAACGTAGCAAATTAAACCGAAATCAAATACAGATTTTTTAAATAAAATACATATATCACTTAAAGGAGAAATTTTTGAAAATATATATCGATGAATTAATAAAGCATACAAAAATGTTCATTAAAGTGAAGTAAATTGACCGAAAGTAAGTAAATATCAAAAATATTAAATAAACTCAACTTTGATTAATAAAATATATACATGTATATGCATATTACAGACTGCATTGTTCAGATAATTTGAAAATTTTAATATTAAAAAAAATCATAAAACTATTTTAGTAACAATATACATATACGACACCTCAAGTAATGTAAAAGCTTTTTTTACGTAAAATTAACTAATCGTTTTGACATGGACCTGCAAAAACCTTACCTGTCCAGAATCTTACAGGTATAAGAAATAGAGGATATTAAAAGGTTTCCCGTTTGATAGAACATATATTTCACGAGTAAAAAATATAGAAATATCCTGTCATTTTACGAGTCATTCTTTCATTATTTATGTTACCTTGACAAAATTATGTATAAAAATAAATACATAAATTGAAAATAAATAATATAAATAATAACAAAAAAGTTAAAATGCACAACTATTTAAAACACTGACAGTGTCTGTAAAATGTTTTAAAAACGGCGTTTTACTCATAATACTTTGGCCAACTTGTTCAACATACAGGTGATGATAGCAATCTGATATTGTATACACCTAATAAAGTGGTTGTACTTCCGCTGGGCAAAACAACACGGTAAACACACAAACATTAAGTAATATCGCCGAGTACTACTACCTCATAGTTCGGTCCATTAAACTGAAGATATTTACTTTCACTGTCAGGTTATTTTTGTTTAATTATCCTCCCATTGTGTGTATAATGCTGAAAATGACTACAATGCGATCCAGACAGGCTATTGCCAGTATAAACATTTTAAAACCTGGCAAGGAACCAGAAATTTGAAGTATTTTAGGTAGTTAAACTATTTAATGATAAACTAAATACACCAACACTAGTATTAACGGTACTTAAATATATTAGCTTCTTATGACACATTATTAACTTCATTTTTTAATCGTGTATTTATTTTCTCGACAACATCTCTTTAAAAGTGTTTACAAAAATCATCTGTTTGAGGGGGAATCACTTATGGTTATTTTTTCATTAAGTAGTTGAAACGTATTTGATTTCACTTTTACTTCAACATGTGAATTGAATTACAATGTAGAACACGTATCTCGGTGTTAAGAAACAAAAGCAAAATATGCATTAGTTTCAATATAAAAGACAAACCATACCACAATTTCAGCGTGCAAAGATAAAATATACAGTATGTAATATACCGTCAACAAACTGCGATAAGGTTTGCCACATCGTCGACACACAAGATCAAAAGCACAGCATCAACACATCAGGACAGAATATACCGCAGCATCAACACATCAGGACGGAATATACCACAGCGTCATCATACAAGGACAAAGTATACCACAGCGTCATCATACAAGGACAAAGTATACCACAGCGTCATCATACAAGGACAAAGTATACCACAGCGTCATCATACAAGGACAAAATATACCACAGCGTCTACACACCGGGACAAAAAAATATAACGTCAACACACACTGTCAAAATATGCTACAATGTCAACATGCAAAGACAATATATACCATAGCGTCAACACACAAGGTCAAAATATGCCACAACGGCCACACACAAGGTCAAAATATACCACAACGTCCACACACAAGGTCAAAATATACCACAGCGTCAACACACAAGGACAAAATATACCACAGCGTCAACACATACGGACAAAACATACCACAACGTCCACACACAGTGACAACATATACTAAAACATCCACACACAATTACAAAATATACTTAAACGTCCACACACAGTGACAAAATATATTAAAACGTCCACACAAAGTGACAAAATATACTTTAACGTCCACACACAGTGACAAAATATACTTAAACGTCCATACACAGTGACAAAATATATCACAATGTCAACACACAAAACAACAAAATATACAACATCGTCAACACACAAGGACAAAATATACCACAGTGTCAGCACAAAAGGTAAACATATACCACAGTGTCAAAGCACAGTGACAAAATATACCATAGTGTCTACACACAGTGACAAAATATACCACAGTGTCTACACACGTGACAAAATATACCACAATTTCACCACGCAAAGCTAAAAGATACCTCAATGTCAAATCAATGTTGCAATGACAAAATATACTTAAACGTCCACACACAGTGACAAAATATAGTAAAACGTCTACACACTGATAAAATATACTAAAACGTCCACAAACAGTGACAAAATATACTAAAACAAACAAAGAAAATATGCCACAGCGTCAACAAACAAGGATAAAACATCGAATCGTCCAAACACAAGAAATAATACCATAACGTCCACATACAATCATATCAACATATACAAGGACAGAACACATCTCGAATTTAAAAGACAAGGACAAGGTTTGATAACAAGCTAATACGGTAAGATAAGAGGTGCCCAGGCTTCGCCCGAATAAAAACATGCAACATGAACCCTAATTAAAACACAGATGACGAAGCCTGTCTGTTCTGTTAGGCGAAGTCATCCTATACTATATAGTATTGCGCCGGATACGTTATACACACGAAGAGCTAGCTTTGTAAAATGATTCAAACGAAATGATAACGTCCACAATGTAAAACATGTGTCTGCTTACAACTACGCTAGACTAATTATCATAAAATATTCTTTGTATATTCGCGGTTTTCGTGGTTGATAAGAGGAACTACTAAAACAAGTTCAACATCTGAAACCTTTGACTTCTGTTGAATACATAGGGTCCCATAACACAAATTTCTTATTGCCCTGACACCAGACATGGGTATTCTGACATCTAGCAGTCCATCTAGAATGTCCAAGTCTGGTGTCAGGGCCAGAGTGGTACCAAAGACAGTTTGTTTTTCCCCAAAACTCTTAAGCTTGAAACCAGAAAGAAAGTATCACTGAAAAGTTCATGTCATACAACGTTCTATATTTTGTTATTCAGAATAAAATGAAATACATTTTAATGTATTTGGTAAAGCAAGAGAAAGACACATTATAACATGTACTATTAAACGTGTACTAATAAACATGTATTATAAAACACGTACTAATAAACATGAACTATATACAAAATGTACTATTAAACATTTACTATTAAACATTTACTATTAAACATATATTAATAAACATGTTCTATTAAACATGTACTAATAAACATGTGCTAATAAACATGTACTAATAAACACGTTCTATTAAACATTTACTATTAACATTTACTATTAAACATATACTCTTAAACATTTACAATTAAACATATACTCTTAAACATTTACAATTAAACATTTACTATTAAACATATACTATTAAACATTTACTATTAAACATGAACAAAATACTATTAAACATGTACTATGAAACTTGTACTATTAAACATTTACTATTAAACATATATTATTAAACACGTTCTATTAAACATTTACTATTAAACATTTACAATTAAACATATACTCTTAAACATTTACAATTAAACATTTACTATTAAACATATACTATTAAACATTTACTATTAAACATGAACAAAATACTATTAAACATGTACTATGAAACTTGTACTATTAAACATTTACTATTAAACATATATTATTAAACACGTTCTATTAAACATTTACTATTAAACATTTACTATTAAACATATACTATTAAACATTTACAATTAAACATTTACTATTAAACATATACTCTTAAACATTTACAATTAAACATTTACTATTAAACATATACTATTAAACATTTACTATTAAACATGAACAAAATACTATTAAACATGTACTATGAAACTTGTACTATTAAACATTTACTATTAAACATTTGCTATTAAACATGAACTATATACTATTAAACATTTTACTCTCAAGCATGTACTATGAAACAAAATTCCATTATTTATACTGATTATGCAGCTGGTCTCAGTAGATACAGTGTATCAATTATCATGCGTTATTGTAGATTTTGTAACTTAAATTCAACAGGAAAACCTACCTTTAACAGCAGATAAATGGACCTTTAAGAACCATCTCCGATTCCGGATAAGTCATATCTATTCGTATTCTGTTTACGAACTCCGTATTAAACACTTCAAATAAAACATATCGCGAAAAGTTCATTTTTATATTTATGAATTGCACTTGTGAAAACTGTTCCCTTTACGTCAAGTGGCTATCCACATCTTTCAATGAGTTATATATATATGTATATACTCGCCGAAGCTCTTGAGAATCGACAAGCACTGACAATAGGTATATATCGTACCTACTATCAGGGGCTCAACCTACTTATTATTCCTGCATGTGATCGCGAGAGATGCTTAATTATATCTCTTGTCTATGTAAGCCCCATTTACTAATCGTCATCGATCCACTACTTTCGCTGACAAGCAAATGGATCATCTCGATTTGTTATTCCGTAGACTGTATTGTAGGGGCAATTATAAGCCGTCAGTTACTCGAACAGTGTCAGGGGAGGTTTACCCAAGTAAAAAGGACCCTTACCTGGAGTGACGCCCTCTGTCATTTAACGACAGGTAAATTCACGTCAAATATGCATTAATAATCATGTCCGATTTCAACAACACAAAGCAAAAGCATGGGTGGTAGCCAAATTAAAACCAACATACTTTTCAGGATTAAAACACATTAGGAGGAGTTTCTGTATAGATGTTTGTAAATGAAGTTCGATTTTATAATATAGTACTTAATATTAATTATAGCATTGCACTAGACTAGCATGGAACTCAAGTACATTGCAAACCCTTTAAGTAACTAATTTAGGATGATTTTTTGACAAAACTGTCTTATTCAATTAGCATGATATGTAGAGCACTAGACACTTCAATGTCATGTTCGTGCGGTCGTGCTTTTTGTAGTTTTTATACCCATAATATCTGTAAAATTTATTTTTTATCAAAAAAATTATATCAGTCTCAAATCGGAAAAAAACATGCATGACATTTATGAAAAGAACCAATAGGGTTTTCAATTAAATGGGGCTAAACGAAATCAAAACTTATTTATTCAGAATCACAATTATAATGTATATGAATGATTGCACTCTCTAACATGAATTCAAGTTACGTATATTAGCCCCGTCGTTAGGTAAAAAAAATCTGTAAATAGTATGAAAGGCTTTGGGCCATTCACCCTGAAATACGAATTTATTCACGAGCTTATCACACTTAATTAATTAAAATGAATATTCATATTCTTTCTACATATTCATCGTGCAAAGCATGATTAAATCCGTTATTAAGTCGCTTTAGGGATAATAGGGGCGTCGATCTTAGTGTCTTGAAACACTAACTCACACGAAGCAATTCTTTATCCAACAATTATAAACTTGTAGTCAAATTGTACTCGACATTAGTTGAAAGCGGCGAAGCAAAATCGTTTTATGGTTTTTATTAAATAGTAAGTGGATTGAGACTTGCCATGAATTAATATAAACCTTCCCGAGGGATGCTTGTAAATGTATGCGGATTCATAACTAACCATAACCTTGGATTTGACATTGAAAACGTAACAAAACTAACGTCCCCGCGATATGTATACTAAATTTTGTCATAGTTTGATAAAACCTCATGAAGACAATCTAGTCACTTCAGACGTAAACACGTACTAGAACGACGGTTTGCAAATTTTAGATACATGTACATGTTTTGTACATAAACAACTGTAATCTGACCTTGATCTAGGAACTTTGAACTATAAAATAAATTGTCATAGTTGTTAAAAAAGGTAAATGCTACTTAAGTCAAAAGTACTTGGTCATGGCTCTAGCCAGACGGGCACAAAAACAAAAAAAAACAAAAAAAAAAACAAACAAACAAACAAACAAACAAAAAACCCCAAAACAAGCAAACAAAAACAAAAATAACTTAATCGGATGCAATACTTCCGGGATTTTTTTTTTTTTTTTTTGTGCTTTTCTACCCAATTCTCTATTTCCACTGTCATTCTATTGGGAAGTACTCCTCTATATTTCATTGTCAGTATAATGTGACACGGTATGGTGTCCCGTACTGTGTCACAATTATGGCGTTTCTGTGATCCCACTTTTTTATATTTCATTGTCAGTATAACGATACACGGTATGGTGTCTTGTAAAGTGTCACGATTATAGCGTTTCTGTGACCACACTCTTTATATTTCATTGTCAGTATAACGATATACAGTACGGAGTCCTATACCGCCGTGTCACGATTAAAGCGTTTCTGTGACCACACTTTTTATATTTCATTGTCAGTATAACGATACACGGTATGGTGTCTTGTAAAGTGTCACGATTATAGCGTTTCTGTGATCACACTTTTTTATATTTCATTGTCAGTATAACGATACACAGTACGGTGACCTGAACTGTCTCACGATTATAGCGTTTCTGTGACCACACTCTTTATATTTCATTGTCAGTATAACGAAACATGGCATGGTGGCCTGTACTGTGTCACGATTTTAGCGTTTCTGTGACCACACTTTTTATATTTCATTGTCAGTATAACGATACACAGTACGGAGTCCTATCCCGCCGTGTCACGATTAAAGCGTTTCTGTGACCACACTTTTTATATTTCATTGTCAGTATAACGATACATGGCATGGTGGCCTGTACTGTATCACTATTTTAGCGTTTCTGTGACCACACACTTTATATTTCATTGTCAGTATAACGATACACGGTATGGTGTCCTATACCGCCGTGTCAGGGATATATCGTTTCTGTGATCAGGCACTTTATATCTCATTGTCATTAAAATTTCAGTAAAATTCCAGTGAAATTTCAGCGAAATGTCATTAAAATGTTAATTTTGAGTGTTATTACATTTGCTGGCATCCTCGTTAGAAGACCTTGCCTGTTGTGAGAAAGCAAACCCCACTGAATGTGCAGTAGTACATTAACAAGTGTCAATTCAGTTCATGAAAATAAATACATTGTAATATGAAATAAAGGATAGCAAAATGTTAATGCCTAATACTATAATACCTGGTAGTACGTTATGGCAGTATCGGGAAAAAAAACGTGCCAAATGTTTACTGTCTGTTGATGTACATGTATCGAAACAGTGTTAAAGTGAAAACGTGTATAGAAAATCAAAACTGTCTGGTATTGTTATAGTAAAAAACATTTTCGTATGAATACAAAATACCATTTATAAAGATTTTGTTAAGTATCATATTCCTCGCAGGAATGCTAGCCGGAATAAATAAAGGCAGTGTATCAAAAGCAAATACCTCTCATAGATCTCCACATAATCAGGTACCTGTAAACAAACCTGTCCCTGTCACCTTTCACTTAATGTATGAGTGCTGTCACTGTCTTTTAAGAGACAATACACATTCTGTGTGTGACATATTCTTTATTTCTCACAGGATACACGCCTATTATTTTTATATTGACTACAAAACAAGTATTAAATTAATTCAATAACGGAATATTTTAATGGCATTTTCAACATCAGATTAGAGATTGTATATCACATGTCATATTGTTCTGAAGAAGTGTTATATGAGTCGATATAAAAATGCATTAATTATGTATGTGCAGCGTAAACAATTAAGTCATTGTTGTCTTTGTTGATGTCACATTACCAAGCTATCTATACAGGATAAAGTTATGTAAAATTATGAATAAACTCAGTAAGAAGATTTCTATCAGGAGAAAAACTGTTAAGACGATGCACAAAGGTAAACAAATACAATTCTTTACTCCACCAAGATTCTTCTTTTTTTGGGGGAGATATGATTTTTGTTTATTTCATAACGTTTATCATTCACAAATATTTATTTTCGTTATTTGCTGGTAGTAATGCGAATTTACATGTACAGCGAATATCAGTGAAGAAGAATTATTAACAAAGCGATCAACTCATTTTCACTAGATGTAGACCGAAAATCTATAAATAGCACACCGCTAAAATGAAATTGCATATATAATGTCATGCTTTTCAATGGTGTAATAAACATCTAGAACAGTCAACTTAAAAACTTTTCATCCATGGTAAAATAACACACCGCCAACGTAAAGTGGCATACAGTATGCTACATGTACCTGTATATATGTTAATGTTTTTCTTCGTGGAGTTCGTTTGGGTACTTATTTATATCACAAAGAGATGCTACGCAACTTATCAATGGTAAAATAACACACCGCTAAAATGATTCTGAATACAGTAAGCTATATAAATCATTTACGTTTTCTTTGCTTATCAATTGCATTTGAACACGGAGAAACTGTTAAAATATTATCCGTTTTGAAAAAACATTTTACGAACTGTAAAATAACACACCGTTAAAATAATGTTGTACATGTATACATCAAACTGCATTACCAATCAAGTGGTGATTTCTGTCGATATCAAATATATTAATTTACAGTGACAAAATATCCATTATAAAAACGGTTTAACAATGGAATAAACCAACCGAGAATGATCCTAACAAGATAAAGTAAATACTATATATGGTATTGCTATACAATTGTAAAAATATACACATTTTACCCACCTTACAACGAATAGCAGCGATATTGCAGTTAACCATGATATTCGAAAGCACCACATGTGCATAACATGTCTATTAGATGTGGCCATGTAATGTTTACGTAGTGATTTTGAGATAAACACAAACTCGTATGACAGTCAGACAAACACTATAAATTATAGATATTGTCCGACATGTTTCTGTTACAGAAAATCCCTTTGATACCAAATCTAAAGCAGTTTTATCTATACCCAAGTAGACACCATACTGTTTTGTTTGAAGCCCTATTGACATAACTTGAAACCACGTGGAAAAACGACAGGAAACCGATAAGGACATTGTTGTACCCTCGATACGACACCTCTCAGCCATCACGCTAGATTAAAGTTCCTTTATGTTCCAGCCAGGATTAATTATCCTTCTTCTTTAAAGCCTCCACATTCGCTTAGATACGTAGTAAAAAGTAAACTTTCATTATAATTCTTAAGATTATACAGATGTTTCTCCCTTTTTTCTTTCCCACACGTATTGTGGAAACTCGTGACATTAAGTACATACATTAGTTGTTGGTTGAGAGGGTGTATTTAAGCCGGTATGTCCTTGATGAAGGCATGTTCTTCCCCTTGTGAGTTTTAATAACATTCAAAATAAATAAAAATGTTTTATTTATTTATTTTGACAATATTTAATATTTATGTACACACGTGCCTCGGTATGAACAGAAATTAGAAACAACATTTAAAGGTTGAAGAACAAACTATCTTGATTCTAAATATAAGCTGTAGGTTACTGACCCACCATTTAGTTGTATGTATAATGCATTTGTGTTATACACAAATTTCATTTCTTTGCTAACGACCGTCGCCATGTGATAAAAAAGTAAAACGTAATAACAGAAAAGTTTCCATAATTCAAAATAGCGCCTCTCCTACTTCTGCATCTATATAGAGTACTTTGGAAGTTGTAAAAAAGGACTATTTAAAATTTCAGGTAGGTAATTTGTATTTGGCAAAATGAAAGTGTAAAAACATATAAATAATAGAGTAAAGCAAATCTAATTTTAGCGTTACAATATGTTTGTCATGCCGTAAGCATGGTTTCATGTATGTAATCCAGCAACAGAAGGCTTGGTTTGGTTTGGTTTGGTTTAATGTCCTATTGACAGCCAGGGTCATTTACGGATGTACCAGGTTTTGGAGGTGGAGGAAAGCCGGAGTACCCGGAAAAAAAACCACCGGCCTACAGTCAGTACCCTGGCAACTGCCCCACGTAAGTTTCGAACTCGCAACCCAGAGGTGGAGGGCTAGTGATAAAGTGTCGGGACACTTAACCTCTCGGCCACCGCGGCCTGCAACAGAAGGACAAAACAGACCCTCCGGAATAGTAAGCCTTTAAGACGATGGTTGTCAGTACCTTATTTGGAACTACTCAATCTCCATGTAATCTAACATTTAACGTCTTCATTCTTCAATAATATGGCTGGGAAATATTTGTTGTAATCCCTATTTTCATTTAGAGAGCATGGCATTTTCACAAGTCGACCTACTTTGTAATACTTACAAAATGTATATATGATGCGTGTCATTCCATTCCGGAAGTATTTCCTTTGTATAATTTTCAAAAGATCTCCATGAAAATTGTATTCACATTTTGCTTTTGTTAATTAAATAATGAGCTGAAATTAGGATTTCTTTGACATATTGGAATGAATATATCACAACGAAGTATATGCTAAATCGCATATGTATATATATATATAAGAAATGCAAATGTACAATTTCATCATATATTTAATGAGTTTTCGGCACGATATATAACAGTGACATTGAAATGTCATATGATATGATTGCATTTACACGGTATATAACACAATGTAACCGCTGTCTTACATAATATTTACATAATAGTAAAATGTGTAAATGTTTTAAAAAAATGAATCCTAGGGAGTGATATACAGAATGATAAAGATTATACAGGCAAATGATAGACACATACGATATTAGCACCTTCAATACTAGAGAGTTAGATACAAAACAGACACAATGAATTAACCTGTTTCAATTACTAGTGGAAATGTCTAAATTATTTCATAAAAGAATTAAAATGAAGGAGATTGTCACTTTCCTTTCACATACTTGCACCTTCTTACACCCCATCCTTACCCTCCCTTATCCACACTTCCACACTAAATAATTATTTTATTGTTAATGTCATCTTGTATATTTTGTATGTGTTATATAATATTGTATGGAAAGGGCTTGATATAAGTTGGAAAACTTGTGCCCAATCCTATTGTATATATTTAATACAATAAAATATGTTTAAACTAATTAACCTGCATCAGACAGCTCTTTCGTCATTATTGGAGTAGTCAGTAATGCTGAGGGTCGAAAATGATAACAAGAGGCAACTAAATTCGAAACAGATCAAAAGGAATATCCGGATGGGGAAATACTAATGACACATGCATAAATTGTACAGTTTTCAATGTTAGATTGCAAAAGAACGTTAAATACATGTGTATATCCTGAACCGAATTATTTTCAAACGAAATAAAACGTGACAAGCAGGTTAAGATAAACTT
Organism: Pecten maximus; assembly: GCF_902652985.1. Taxonomy (NCBI): domain Eukaryota; kingdom Metazoa; phylum Mollusca; class Bivalvia; order Pectinida; family Pectinidae; genus Pecten; species Pecten maximus. The sequence continues at coordinate 35,507,369 of NC_047020.1, forward strand.
CGAGAAGCTAAATAAAATCAACAACGAAAATAGTACTAATACAGAAGTGCTGGTTAAGTGCGATTTGGATGAATATGCAGCTGTTGTGTGGAGGCCTCAGTACTTCTGCAATTAAACATCATTATATACGGGGTTACTACCGGTGCGGAGAGTTAAAATAAGTTTCAGCGAGTCATTGTCGAAATCAGAAATGGTGATCAAAATATGAGATTAAGCAAATTGAATTTTGTAAAAAAAAAAAAAAAAAATGAGAACACTTTGAAACATACTGTGTATATGACAAAGGTTGGCCTTAATGTCAGATGAATAGCATCAGGTTTCAATGTAAAACGGGTTGCGGGGTCTGCTCCGTTTTATTTTTTCGTGACTTATGACCTTTTTCTGTAAACAGTGTTGAATACGAAATAAATAATTTGTGAAATGGACATATCTCAATGAATATTCATACTTCAATGCTATAATATTTCTGACCTACTGTATCGGTCAATGTTGTTTCTTTCATCGTCATGGAGATTGCAAATGATAGTTTATATATTTAAATGTTTCATACAACTCAAACATGATTTTACACGGAAATACAAAAAATTAAAAAAAACAAAACAAAGAAAAACAAGCAGTAAATAACCAATCAATACTAAGTTAATGGTCATATGCAGGTACATGTTGTAGTTTAGGGTTATATGAGCAACATAATCTACCAATAGTCGTATTTCTTTTTGCCAACACAGCAGGAATAACATCAGTTTGATAAAATTCACCATCTCTATTTGACTTGAAAATGAATTCTCCGGAACGTTAAACTAATGAAAGTTTTTTTTTTTTAGTTTTCTAATTCAATCAGACATGATAGTTATTTGCAAATGTCAGCTAATATAAATACTCAATAGATTACGAGTACACAACATTAGAGCGAGTACGTGTAGTATGTCCCATCTGAAGGCAGCTGAATTCCACTAATGTAAAGGAGAGTGCGTGAGACATACAATGTTCTACGCTACAACATCCGGTCTGATAACCAGACATACCGACGTAGCTTCAAAGTGTCGTTGGTTTTATCACCTTGACGTTTAAAGATGCATGTTCCTTTATGTCAGTTAAATGCCACTGATTCAGTTATCCCTAAAACTGGCTGTTCTTTGTTTGAGTTCCTTTAAAAAGTCTTCACTGGACACGGTGTTTACAATTGGACCCTTTCGTTTAGGAGTAGTTCTTATCGGATCTCGCTTGAAAACTTCGTCTTCCTCAGTAATCTCGCTCCCTTGAAATTTCACGTGATTTATCACGTGGTTGTCCTGTGGTTTGATCTCCGAGTTCAACGGTTGCTGATGCTCTACTCGTTTGAAAGGCTTGCTATACGTGGGTTCGATATTGGAAGGGGTAGAATCTTCCAACTGCCGTCCATTGGGTGTATGCTCGCCCTCATCCTGATACCTGACAGAGCTACGTCTTGGTGGTGTTTTAAGAGAATATTGTCCACGATAAAATCGCAAGCCTGTTTGATCATCGAAACTTATGCTTTCGTGTTGATGCCTGAATGAGGTCGTCTTAGCTGTCTCATCGCTTTTTGACCTATACAGTTGGTCATGATACAAGATATTTGAGGAGTAATTGTGGCTGTCGCTTTGCCTGGCATCCCTATAAATCCTGTCTACTCCATTTGCCAAAGTTCTTGTCCTTCTGTCCAATGACGAAGCATCTGTGACTAGAGTATTGACCTGAGAAAACATTACATAATAAAACATTACTAGAGTTATGTGGATTTTGGATCTCCGAAAGCCATGGTTTCTGTTACCGATACACGTATCTCATATAAACCTTTGGGAAATATCAGTTTAAAACTAAATGGTCTGAACATAACAACCAATGTATATGAAATGGAAAATAATTTAATATTCTTCAGATATGTTGTGAAAACCTGCCATGTTCGTTTAAAGCATGAAAACAGAAAATACGTGACAGTATTATGGTAATAAGGAGTGTATCCACTTTTGTAATCCTCAGAGAGTACATACATTAACGTCATTGGCCTACTTGGAGCGTCTACTATAGTGAGTATGATCTAGCTATTGTAGAAGCGAACTCACTTTGGTTACATGCAATGCACATGTTTAGAGAATCAAGAAGTTACGATGCGCATGTCTAGTCGACCTTTGCTCCTTTGGTCTGACTGCAACTAGACTTCGTTTGCGCATGCGTCACCATTTAAAAGCTCGGCAGTGATTAGTTGTTGTTTATATGCTTATGTAATCACATTAGACGAAATAGCCTAATTATAGTAAATAGTTGACGCCCGAAGTAGGCCAATATTAAATATAATTCGAATGGTTAATTAAGATTAAGAGCCTTGTTTCGTTTTGTCTTAGTCTTATGGATATATTGAAATAATATCGACAGCAGACTACGACATGAAATTTCTTTTAATGTAACACATAACAGGAAGTTCCATCTGTTTCCTGTTTCCATGTAAAACTTGCCCTCAAATTCTGAAACTGTTTGCAATAATGTATCAAGATATAAATGTACATACAATGCATTTATGTATAAATAAGACATCTGGTAAAAGATACTATTGGGTTGCTCTTCTTTGCGTTAACTCACAATTAAAATTACATACCGATTCTTTACTATTACTATAGAACGTGTCTTGGTCAGAACTTTTACGTGTCTTTCCAGTAAAGTTTGTCCAGCTGATAGAGTTCTTCTTCCTACTCTGCCTTTTATAGGCCTTCTGGACCTGCAATCGGAACGACATAGTATAATTACTCTAGTTCCGTATACACAATTACCTATATCAAAAGTTCTATTAATTTGTATCAATAATTCATTTCAAGCTAGTAAAGTCAATCTGGTAGATGCACAAAATCAACAGTGTGCTTATCTGATTGAAAAATCAATAATGTGTACAGCAGTTTTAAGATATAAACAAAACAAAAATGGTATATTAACAATACTTCATTCGACAAAGAATATTCTTTCTTCATTATAAAAGTTAAAGACTTTTGGTTTTATAATGAATTTATCAAAAATGACCCCAGCCGTATTTCTTTCCCTCTTGTTCCGGTACGGAAAAGTATATATCTTTTGACCATCACTAGGGTTGGTTTAATTACAACTTTTATGTAGGAGTACCCATTATTCCATATTATCAGGCATAACGTGATCTATGATTTTTTTAGAAGTGTAAGGCATTGTCATTATTCAAATGCACAGATAAAAAGCATTAAATAATGCTTTAGTACTTACATCAACGCTGAGTAGACAATGAAAAATGAAGAAAAACACACCCTAGGATAAAAGGAAATTAAACATTTTATATTTCAAAAGTGTCAAGCATTTGTCATTTTCAAACTTCACTTCGTAATTGTATTTCATATCGTATTGGGTTTATAACTGTTTGTTGATTTTTTTATGTTTGATTTTTAGATATGTTTGTTGTTCCTTTCCGAATTAAAACTCCACAATATAGTTAAAAGGCAACATGTGGAAATTATACAATACATTGGAGGAGATTTGAATACAATGTAAATGATTAAACAAAGCAATTTTGATTGTAATGAATAGTTGACATGAATATAAAATATGCAGTGTTTCTTACCTGGAGGGAATTGAACAAAGTAAATAAATAAGTGAATACTAAAGCCTCCTTGTTTTCTACAGAGAGAAATCCTATGGTCCACGTTAGTCCAAGTAGTGGCAGAAGGACAACAGCTGCTTTTAATCCAGCCCTGATATAAAATTAGTTAAATTCGATATGATAATCCCCTATACATATGATTTCAGGAAGAGATTATCAAAGACATGGAATGGAATGGCGTTTTTCAAACATGAAAGCACGAAAATGGACAACAAATCTCTCAATCAATTTCGTTTTATAGATACAAATAAGTATACATGAAGTTGTGTTTATCTAAGATTACCTTATTGCCGAACGATCCTCTGAATTAGCCCTCGTTGGCATAGTTCTCATCATTATCCTCAGAACCATTAGTAACACAACCGTATTTATCTGTAATAGAAATATTGATGTAATGACATGAAAAAGTCACAAACACATGTATATCACAATCAAACCTTAAATTCGAAAAGACCATACAAAGAGGACATATGAGTTACTGAGGCAACCCTAAGGACGACAGACGAAATATGTGAATCATCAAATAGCCTTTTTTAAGACTCAAGAGACAAATTTTTGAAGAAATTTGTTGTAAGTGACAGCTTTTTAATCTCTGTTGCATTTCAAAATGAACCTATATAAAAGAGCATATGTATTAACAGTCTATTTTCTTAGTTTAAAGGAGTGGTCACTGGCCATACATGTACGTTTGGACTGTGCGTTTTTGCTACATGTATATCATTTTTCGCATTTCATTTTCTATGAACTCGACAACCCCCCCACCCCCAGACTGTAAATACTATTATGTTAAACTCACGTTAGATAGACTGCAATTATGACCATCTTAAAAAGCTATATAAGAGGTTCTTATCGCGATAGATGTTTATGGGAAAACATCCAATAAATCAACCACTAGTATTTTACAATAAAATATGTTTTCATTAAAGTACAAGAAAAATCATGAACACGTGTGTCCTATTTCTTCTCATTAACATTTATATAACGAATATATCCATAGAAACAGATACACATATATATGATAGTAGTCTAATTTCAATATCCTTAACCTGCATTTAATGACAAATAAATTAATTTAATGCAAATTTAATATTTCCGGGTCATTAGCGTAATGCGTTTATTACACGCCTTGTATCTCGTCACAATTAATGCATAAACTGTGTCATGTTTCTTCAGATAGAACTTTGTCATGTTTCTTCAGATCTAAAATTAGCATTTTATTCATGACTGATTGACATAAAAGGTAACCCTCTTACAACGATGACGAGGCCAACAGCAGGTAGAAAGACAACGAGGAGCATGTCGTGGGACAGCCAACAACTGCAATATACATATACAAATTAAGATTATATCACGTCGTGAAAATATTTTTTACGTCGAAGCACACTCTGCAATTATCTCACCTCATGATAATTATGTAGCGAAATAAATCTGTATAAAAATAGAAAACCAAACAAATGTAATAAATAGATGAAGTTGCAAGAGAGGTCGAGAAACGTATGTCTTCCAGTCAGCAGATATCAGTTCGGTAAATCAGAGTTAATTTCATCAGAATCTGCAGCTTGTCTTGTATGTATTACATGTATTATTACAACACTGTCGAATCAAATTTCATTGAAATCATTTTAGTCGTATGAGTCTTTTAATATGTTTATTGAAAAATTATATGTTAGTATCCAGAGAGGCAAGTGATTGGCGAAGATAATTATCTGCGGATACAATCATACAGTACAGTACAATATTGCATGTTTACATTTATCGAGAAATACGGCGAAACTGTTTGAGTTAATTATTAACTAAACATTTCGCGGTCAGGGGAACATATTTTTACCTTTATTTTTGTAAAAATGATTATTATTTTTTATTTTTTTTTAGGGTAAATTCATTGTTTACATGTGCAACTCAAATTTTATAATTTTCCCTGTAAACTTCAATCACAGAAATTGTTTGTAAATGCTCTTTAACCAAAGAAAGAAGATATGTGTATTTCATGTTTGGTGTTTTAAAATTCGACAACTAGTGAGTGTAGCGAACGGTTTAAAGATTTACATAAGATTAACAAACACTGTGACCGAGTCGTATCATGTTTCTAAAATTAACGCAATTTGCATTTCAATAAAAAAATACAAACGAATCCAATTTAGTTGTAAAATGTATCATTTACCTATTCACATAAATAACGATACATAAATCTTGCCCGAACATCATCCTAACCCGGAGACAAACTATCAAAGACGGGGTTTCTATTTCGACATACCACACGCTGATAGTAGTCGTCTTTCAAGACACTACGTGCCACGCTGCTAAGTTTATTGTCAATCTAACACACAGAGAATAAGATTTCCTTTGTACTCTACAAATAGATACATTTTAAGTGCTATACGATATCAGTTTCAGACGTTTCAAGTGTTTTTAAACTACTCGTTGCTTGTAGTTACACGAATAGCACTAATGTGTTACGATAACAATAGGTGTTTTTATAATGAATTCTTATACAATTTACAAACTATACCAAACTAGACATGCTCTGAATAGTTATTGTTCTATACTTACACTTTATCATTTCCATACTTGTCGTGGAATATTCCTGCTGTTATGCCAACAACAACTAATGGGACCCCTACAAATAGGAATGTAATAACCATCAATTATATATACATGTATATATCATGTGTTTGCGAAACATTTGTCGTGTTGTTTTTTTTTTTTTTTTTTTTTTTATTTTATTTTTCAATTATATATATACATACAATTTTATGCAAAGAAATACTCTATTGCATCACCAATGATGCGCTGTCGAAAGGAGCACCAATTTGCATGCTGTGTACACTTTTTACCTGGTTGAAAACTTAAAATACAGTTCATACATATACCTTACTCAAACGTTTAATTTCTTCAAGAATATCTTCCAGATATACACGGAAGACACCTATTAACCTTATTCTGACCTTTGATGAGACAGCATGTCAAATTTTGCGGTGAAATTGCAAATATTTATCTATTTACATCTTCGATAGTCGGATGTTATGATAAGCCTACTCCTCTTCACTAAACGAAGTGGGCGGATCATAACCATTGGCCCGCGAAGTTGACCTATTCACGGTCATCTTACACTCAATGGTCTTCTGCATACATATACATATTTGGATTGAAAGTGTTCGTACAGTTTTAAAGAGGTCATGCTACATGTACGTATTATCTAGTGATCACTTAATCGCAATAGGGTTTCTTGATTTGTATGCTAAAATGCAATGTCTTTGTTCGACAAAAAGCAGATACCCGCTGCCACATAAAGAAATCACCATTCTCTTAATAATATATATCTGCATATATTTATATATTTCTGATCAATGATATGACATATCGATAAGCAAGTTACGTTTTTTCTAATAATGTTTTATTTGTTTATCATATCAGTGATAAAACAGATAAGTAAATATAAAAAGAATGGAAAAATAGTAATAAAAAATAATGACGGCCAGACAAGTTAATGTAAAAAACGAAACGGTGTCTAAAGGGATCAGAAATTCTTTATTAACACGTACCCCAACCAACTAAGAGGTATTTGCCGAAGTTTCGTCCTCTTTTGAAAACCTTTACTAAGAGAACATATAGATGGAATCCTTCCAGCAACATCCAGCAAAACATGGCCGTCAGAAAGTAATGTAGTGCGATGGCAATCGACATGCACACATACTGTAACAAAATGAACAAATATATATTTCGTTAATCCGACATAAAACATTTATTGTATAAAAACAATACCGAAACGTAATAGCGACTACTTTCAAAGACAGTGACAGTTTCACTCTTTGTTGTTTAGAATATTGAAAACAATTGTTATTGTAAGGAACAATTACCTGATTTTCCGTTCGATCAATGCCACCAATGAACAAAACTTGAACGAATATGAAGGTGATAGCCAGTTGTTCATGCGTCCGTATCCTTTCATTACGTATTCTGGAAAGAAAACCAAAAGAAATGACATGCAGACATAGGCGTGGTTCGAAAGCTAACGAGGATGGAAAATATTTAAAACAAATTACATACCTGTAATATTCGAAAACTATGACCGAAATGATACAACAAAGGACAGACAGGCCTCCTCCCCCGTACGATATATAGGTAAGAACAGCATTGTCGTCATCATCTATCTTCTCCTATAAAATGATAATTATAATGATAAAACATATAACAAGTAATGGTGATATCAATTAACAAGGATGAACATGTTTTACCTAGAATACATCCACTTTCATATGATGTTATATTAGAGTTATATGGGCAGTTACTGAAAATTACACGAGGAGAAATAGAAATTCTTTATTAAAGATGGCCGAGTGATACAAATGGTATGTTATTTATCTGTTAGCAATAGAGACTCGCAGACACCCTTCCAGTTTTTTTCTGCATTTAAATGATCTAAGGCCAGTCAATTTAAGAAAATATCTACTGCATATGTAGTCTAATAAAATGATTTTCTTTATCCTGGTCCACAACACTTTATTAGCTCTTAACGCACTTACAGCAACTCCGAAGACATCCATCAGTACTGCAAAGTTAGTGAAGTGGTTACATAAACACACAATATGTGTGTTATTTGAACTTGTGACGTCCTCTCGACACCCTTTTGATGACCATCGCATTTCATGGCTGCTGCAAAAGACATAAAAACGCCTTGCTTGCAAAATATTTTCAGATAACAACCCACAACAAAGCAAACGTTACTCAAAACAGATTTTTCATCAGTTCTGAAAAAATAACCGGAATAGAAAAATATAAAAAAAAAAAAAAATTGGAATTCGAAAGTGAATAAGCACTTTGAAAATTCAAAATCAAAAGGAGAGATCGTATCAAGTGTTAGAATCATTATTTCGAACATTATAACATTATATCTGATTTTGTTAAGCAAAATCATTTATTGTGCCTAGAAAAATTAAAAAGTTGAATACTTACTCTTCTGTCAAATTCATGAAAACGCACTTTTCTTTGTAGGATGCCAGTAAGGTAATGTTCTGAAGAAAAGGCGATACATTGTCATTATAATGAATCTGGAGAAATATGAAATTGGCATTTAATCAAACATTAATGCTCCATTATAGTACAACCAAGTCATATAAATCATGTAAAATAAAATCAACTGAACATTGCATGTAATTATTTTTGCTAACAAGACTGTTTCACATTTACCAGAATACTGTTAAAATGATAATATTTGCAGATTTTATTTTGTAAAACGATGAAACCTCGAATTTAGTATGATTAAAATGATTACATAAGTATAAATTATGTCTGCATTACGTATATGTTTTTAAACTACTAAATTAAAAGACATGCATATTTTACATATTCGGAATTATATGCAAATGACATACCTTGATTTCGATGACAAGCCTGATTGGCTCGTCTAAATTGTCAAAAACATCCTCAGGAATATTCAGAACACTTCCAGAAACTATATCGGAGTTGATAAACTTTCCTTGAAAATTCTTACTTTCTTGGCGTCTGTGTTAATTAGATACAAACCAATATTATAATTATCAGAATCATTAAGTCTGTTTGGACTGTATCGACTAAAATTCAAATTTGAAAACAAAGTGATATATACCTAATACGCAAATGCGTTGTCTTGATTTTCTCGGTATAGTCGACAAGTCTTAACGTCAACGACTGGTATAATTGTAATTGTTTTATTTGTATGTAATACTATTGTGTAACGAACACTGTGGATACCATTTTCGTTTCAAAATGACTCATGTACCAATTGAATATTTTCTGTCAAATTTGAACTATGATTCTATAGTGAAGACATTCCCTGTCACTATAGAGGAAAAGACATGCACGGAGTTAACATAATAAATTATACAATGATGTAAATAGTAAAGACGAATGTTCCTTGAATAACTTAAAAAGTAGACATTAATATAAAATCATATGGGTGGCCGGGTGACCAAGTGATTACATATTTGCCTTCCGCTTAGGCGACCGGGGATCGATTCCCCGATCGAACGTGAAAATGTGAGAAGTCACCAAGCCCGAGACTCCTCCTCCCAGAGTAAGAACCTACGTGGGGGCAATCCGGGCCAACAAGAGTGATAAATATAAGATGGTGTAACTTGTTTCGCATTTGTCATAAAACAAATAAAGTTTACATTTTATATAAAATCTACGTCTCTTACGTTTGTTTTTCTTGCTCTTGCTGTGATGACGTCAATATGTCGGTAATCGATGAAAATCGTGCCGCATAAACCTGTATGTATCTGTCTGTGAATTATTACAAAACGAAATTTATACAAAAATTCAAGTATTTTTAAAATCACACGCAAATCTATATAGATGTAAAAACGAATTCGATCCATGGAATTCCTTTCAAGAGTAACTGTTTAAAAGTTATATTTTTTCATGAACAAACTATCAAAGAAATATGTAACTGGCTTGTTTTTCATGAAATACGCCTATAATGTACTTATTGGAATATGCATGTGTTATAAGACTGTTGTGACGTCATAGATAATTAATGCTGTCACAATATATGACAGCATGATTGTCTTTGTAGAGAAAATAACAGACGAAATGGCATTGTCGTATTAATTTGAGGGATTTAAGTAAATTTCATAAAGAAGTTGTGTTATAAATAGGATCTATCACTCGTGATTATATTATATGTAATTTATCAAAATCGTTCTAGAAAAGCTCGTGGTATATCGATCTTAAAAAGGTACAAATGCAGGTCAGAGTGACCTACTTTTGATACATGCAAACCCCAAGGAAGTATGAATTTCCGGTGAAAAATAATTAATGCAGGTTAATCCTATCAAGTTCGGTAAAAAATATTGTCTTTAATTGTTCGTTACCTTGAGATGCTTTTACTGCGTTCCTGAACACAGTCGACGGAATAGTGATAGAACTGTCAGAGTTACCTCCCATGGTGAAGGATGATAAAGTGTCACACATCGCGATCTTCTCATGGAAAGTTATACTGAAATCTACAAGTCAATAATTTGTTTGTTTAACAAAGGCTACATTAATGAACAATGATAAAAAGTTAAAGTTTCTCATAAAATTATGTTTTATTGTATGAAGCACTAGTTTTAAAAAGCTCGATGTATCTTGAATAAATGGAGTCGCCTGGTGTACAATATAATAATACATGGGCACGGACTATGTTTTCCGTTAAAGGGGCATTCCTTCGTTCAGACATCAGAGACATGCACAATTCCTATTGATGAAATATATGTCCGAACGGTGATTACATGAGTGTTTTTGACTACATGTGATGAAATTGACGCCGAATGTACAGGAAAAAGGCGTATGTCTTTGGAGTGATTGGTGATAGATAAAGTGATAGTTCAAATTCAGAATTTTCAGGACTTAATACTCGAAGAAATTTGGTTAATATTGGGAGTAAAACTGCCGTATTAATGTAAAGGTTATAACTTTTATTACGTGAACTTGCAAAACAAATACATATTTTCCAGTAAGTTTAATTTTGACGACCTAAGCTTCAGACGAAGGAATGCCCCATTAAATTGTCCTCATATTAATCAAACATAAATGTTAGACGAACATCATGAAATGTCTACTAACTACAAAACCGGATACTAGTGAACACATACTATTTACATATATTCATTACCAATATAATGTTCTGACAGAATTAGTTTGTTGTTCCATTGAATTTCGTTTCGTCATTTCCCTTTATCCTTACCTATATTGTCAGTGGAGGAATTGATTGATAGACTTTGACTCTGATTGGACATCTCGCGTTTGTTCCTTTTGTGTTCCGACGACACCCTGACGTTTGCAATGTTTCCAGCAAGAGTTGCCATCGACGTCAAAATAGACGCCATCCTCTCTTCGACAAAATCCTTCAAAATATATCATAGTCAGAAGAAAATAGTTCATATTGGTTTATAGATGAACATTCAAGTCCCTTGTGAGAGGTTCCATGGGTTCATCATGCTCGTTAGTTGTTCTTACAAATTTATCTTATTTTCATAACTCGACTTTGACATAGATTTACATGATGACGTAACTAATGACTCTTTATTTCCCAAACGACCACTAGGTTCTAGGTCATGGTAAATCTAAAGACCCAATTAAGCTATTAGATAAGATATCTATAATACTGATAACTTCGAATCATTTTACAGTACTGTATAAAATGAAACGTTCATTGTGTATGAACCTTCAATGTTTTCATTGTTGCTATGGAACCACTAATTTAAATACAACAAAAAATATTTCATGTAGTGTTATTCATATTATTGTTGCATTGAGTAAACAAGAAATATTTGTACCCACGAAATAATTTGAAAACTCCAAACCACGAAAAAACATACACTCGAACATTTATGATATACATTATATGATACTACATTTCTCTATAACTCAATTAACGGTTGAAAATAATGCTAACTATGTTTTAAATGTGATAATAGCATAGAACAACATTATACCAAATCAATTAGTTTCCAGACGTGTGCGATTTTATCGTCGACCAATCCACTCACAGCCTCGCCATAGCCCTGCGGAAGATATATGTATATGTTACAAAACAGACAGAAGATATATATATATATATATGTACATATATATAACAAAACAGACGGTGGTATTAAATTTGTATTCTTGACCACCTGTTTGTATCAAAGCTCATATATACTACATGAAATAGTTTGATAGGTATCCCCTGAATGTTCGTGACGTATCTAATGAACGAATCAGTGAAATATATTCCATATTACATCGACAAGATTGACAAGTCTTCTTTTTTATGATAACTTGCTAAAAGCAAAACACAATTAGCAATGGAAATTACATCTAACTCCAATATTTTCATATTGACTAAACAAGGAAAAACATGCATGAAATTTTGACAAATGTTTTTACTTATTTCTTTTAAATTTTAACCTCACCTGTGCGATTTCGTCTAAGTCATTGTGATTATCTCTGGATTGTTTGGAAACATCAGCGATTGTCCGGAACACGTCTGTGGATACCACGAGATCCCCAGGATACAGAGCCGCCGCCGGACCATCACCTTGAGATGATGTGGCATTTACAATGCTGGCCGTGATGTTAATTATAGCAGTTTTATCGACTGCATTGTTCTGTTTCAGTTGATTTGCCTGAATAATTCGAAAAAGATTTGATATACCACTGGACAGCTTAAATGGAAAGTAACGAAGAGAATGCTTTATCAAAGTCTACGTAATATCGTAGCGTAACAACACAATAAAGTATTAACACAATGTTATCATTAAAATATAATAATTGTGATAATGGTGTATTATAAAGCTGAAGGTCGGCTATTACATGTAAGTGATATGTTTGACATGTTAGACATTCAATCTTCACGTCGATCACTCTCTCATCCATGATCACTCCTGAACTATGTATAACCTTCATTTTAGACGTGACACGGGGATTTTAAGTTTATTAGTCCATGTGCATATGAAACAGATTTAATATTCTCATCATATGAAAACAGCAATATGATTATAGTTTTCTTATTTTGTTTTATCAGGTGCATATAAACAGCATTACTTTTAAAATATGAATAAGTTGTTCTTATCACAACGATATCGTAACACAAAAATGCATTTTACTTTCTTTTATATACGTGTTAGGTATGCTTTATAAAATATAGTAACCAGACTATTCTTAACCTGATCTGGATTATGATAATGCTGGGCCGTTGTGTAATATTTGTGTTCATACATACCATATTTTCTATATCCTTGATGTGCTGACTGACACATCCGGTTAAATCAGGTCGACCCCACATTGCCCCTCCCTGACCATCAGGTATGCATGGCCTACTTACGACGCCTGTGGGAATTAACAATGGTATGCGTTTTTTTCATATAAATAACTTCGATGATTTACTGAATTGCAGCATAAGCGGTATAGCCTAATCATAGTAGTAGCTTTTTTGTATCCGGTTTCTCAGTAATCAACACTATAAACCCATTTGTGGAAATCAATTATCAACATTGTCGGAAAAAAAGTGTTAATCAAAGTGATAGACTTTGTGGAAACAAAACTAACATACTTGAAGTAAATGTTTGTTCTTGCATCAACGTTTTAGGATACATAACAAGGACAGAGAGAAATGAGTAGAATAGTAGAACCAACATAAACCAAACAAACACAATAGGTCCATTTGTTTTTATACTAAGACAGAATACAACCAACAAGAAAAAAATATTTTTCCAAGCATACCTTTGATGATTTTTTTTTTACATATGTATATTTATATTTTATTATTTGTATTTATATACATGTATCGATTACCTATTCGTCCCTGAGGACATGGTTTGGTATCTGTATGGTTGGCTTCCGTTATGGTCCAATGAACAAGTATATTGTCTCCGAGAACATCGTCAACACTCTCGTCACAATATGGTCCATCTATAAAAAAAAAATAGAGCAAAACTATACAAGCACGTCATGTATGTATACATGTATGTTGTCATCATAAAAAATGTCCTATGTTTCGATTAGGAATAATGAAAAATCAAGACGTTATACCCATTATAGAGGTGTTTCAATAACATTGTTGTGATTTTATTTCCATTATAAAGAACAATACATAATATCTAAGCCGTATAATTAGCAAATACATTATGAATTGATATATACATACCATATGCTATTTCTGTACAATTCTGACCCTTGTATCCTTTCATACAATGACAGTAGTATTCGCTGCTAATGTTCTTTGGCTCACAGTACCCATATTTGCCACAAACTTCCGGACACGGGTTATCTGCTCCTGTTTAAATATATTCAATAAAGTTCGAGATATCTGTTTACCATTAAACCTTTTAATTGACAAAGCTTAAATGAAATTATTTTACTCTATAGCAACCTTTTAACATTGATTCCACAAAATCCAATATCTGATTTTAACAGTAATGTTTTGGTGACTACAACCTACCACCTTAATAGCCAGTGAATATGTACCACTTGTTGGTACACTATAACTTAATATGTACTCAGGTATTAACTATTCTAAAACTTACAAAGTAATACACGTTTTAACTAATTATTTTCATATTATGTCAAAAGAGTATTCGCAGAAGAATCGCAATTTCTGAAAATATTGAAGAACGTTGCAAACGTTTCAGGCCTTGTGGTGACAAAACATTTTCAATGTCCCGAATCGCAGTTTAACACAAACGTCAAAAGCAATTTAAAGGAGTAAAAAATGAAGAAAAACACGAAAAAATTTGGTATGCACAAATATTGATTCTAAGCCCAAATAAATATAATGCGTAATAGGAGTAGAGAATATTGTTACCTCACTAGCACAGGTAAGTGGTAATTTCCAAATAAAGGGATAAGACGATTGCCTAGAGAGCGAAAGGTCTAATGGGGGAATGTGAGAAAAATATTAATCAACGGAGATATTTTGATGGAGTGACTCGGTGAGGAAAATGTTGGGTGAGTACGCACTCAGAAATGCACAGATAAATCAAATCGTGCATCATAAACACTCCCCTTGACAATGAATGTGTATCAATGGGGATCGAAATACAAATAGAATATATGCAGGTAACATGTAACATTGACAAACATTACCTAAAGATTGAACCGTTAGTCCTAAAGGCTGTGTATTGTTGCTGGTCGAACTATGGTTATTGTAATCCGATTCTTTTCTCCTGTGAACTGTTATGTTGATGGTGTTGGAGTCGAGATATATCCACGGATTAGTGACGTCAGCAGTAATAGTCCCATTCAGGGTTTCAATGTCATACTGAAATTGAAATGCATCGTTATGAACTTATTTCAACGTGACAGCAATAAACGTCAATTAATTACCAACAACTGACACTTTTATATCATGTAATTGACATTGCCGTTGTACGGATGTCAAATTTCACTTAGATGTCAATATTTTAATGTCAATTTTTCAAAGAGGTCTTTTCGGTTGATATATTATATCTAAATCATAAAGTAGCACACATAATTTTCAATATGGAAAGCATTTTATCTGTATTAAGCACATGTTTATCTTTTACATGTGTCACATTTGAAACAAGTGTGAAATTGATCTCATTTTGGAAATATTCGATTTCCTTATATGATATTAGTTCAGACGTGTTTGATACTTTTAGGGATTTCATTGTTACCACTCTAACTCCCATTAGAGATTGTGACTTAATGGGATATGATACACTCTAAAATGCTAACTTAAAAAAAAAAACAGAAAAAAAAAGAAAAAAAAACAAAAAACTTTCCGATCAAACGTCAGATCTTAGGTTGTGTGCAGGCTGTAAATTCATTGTTTGTGAGTACTGATACATAACGACCGAGCAACGCGATGAAATACAAAGAGGCGATAACTTCCGTTTAAGACAGACAAAATATAGAAAAAATTCAATATTGTGTTATTTTTATTTTGATGGAAAGGTCATAATTTTATTGTTCCGTTGTCTAATATTTATCACAATATATCACCAAAAGAAAGGTGATAATATTTCAATCATGCCAAAGGTATGTTTTTAAATGTTCATATTGCCATACTTGATAAAAAAAATGTTCCATGACATAATATTTTTGCTTAACAGGTAAAGTTTCCTTCTCAAATAAAATAGGAACCTTCCTGTTACTACTAAATATTACGGAGAATTGTAGCATTTTATCCTTAATTAGAAATAATCGACCTTTTTGAAAAATTGCATGTTCCTCCGAAAAGTCTAGGTATAGAGAAAATGAACATGGAAAGACATAGTTATTAACCAAATATCAGATATTTATGCTGTTATTACCCTGAAGAAGTTGATTCTTCGCTGCTTATTTTTTTAGTTTTAAAGGGAATGAATAATTTGGTATCCTGAATATATCTATCACACTCCGACTCCGCCATTATATTTGGTTTATAACTTCCGGTTCAATGAGCGATTATTTAGTCTCTTCATTAGTTTGTTTTAATCATATACCATGAGAGTAAATGTGTCCAATTTAGTGCCGAATAGTATGTACCCTGACGGCTTTACAGTATCCTAAATAGTTATGTAACTGCCCCCCATATTTTAAAGTCACGTGATTATTTCTACAATGTTAACAAGATTTACCAATCTTTTTCAGAACCTTACATTTTTGTACAAGCCATCCTTTATTTAAATTGGGTTTTAAACAGTTTACACAACAGCGCCTCTAATCCTGTCTAGATAACAAATTAATCCCAGCAGTATCTAATTGTTTGAGTAAGTATTAGCGGTGCTTTGTCATTGGAAACATCATGTTAAACTTACAGTCCAGTCTTCTGTATTTCCTGTGTGAAAGGCCGTTTTACGCCCTGCTCGGTTGTGTCTGATAGTCCATGTACAGTCTTCTGTGCCGGGTGGCAGTTCAGGTGCAAACAATGTTTCGAGATCCTGCATTCCTCCGCAAATAGCTTTAAACAAACATTAAGAGCATCAAAAAGGTATTCAGAATGAATAATTCCCTAGTCAGAGATGATTAATTTGCTAAAACCTCATTGCATACCGGTAGTGCATAGTTGGTAATACTCGTGGGGAATTTGTTTTCGCTACGTTTGCTATAATTAAATACAGCTTAAAAAATAATGACCCAGCCGATATTGATAAATATTTATATATACGCACAAATACTAGGAAATGTTTATTGCAAAATATTCACAAGAGTTGGTTTTATGAAATCTTATATCCGCGAACCAGGCCCGATTCTGACAACCGCGAAATATTAGCCAGCGAAATTTAGCAACTACCGGTATACAGTAGCTTCCATATGATTCTAAAGTGTAGACATACATGGTATAAAATGATGTTTGAAAACCTGGTGAAGATTATTTTGAAATAAATGCACATAAAGTGTACCTGTTGAGATTAC
Organism: Pecten maximus; assembly: GCF_902652985.1. NCBI lineage: Eukaryota > Metazoa > Mollusca > Bivalvia > Pectinida > Pectinidae > Pecten > Pecten maximus. Next base: position 35,524,863 of record NC_047020.1, read on the forward strand.
TATTATCCTCGAAATATATTGAAGAGATTGGTGGAGAAAAATACGTTATACATACACTATCTTGTGGGTACATTGTGTTACTGACATAGATATCAATTTACCATGAAATATAATGATTTGCAAGTAAAGTATAAATAACATATCAACAACAATGAATTAGTTATAAAGTAAACATACAACAACTTAAACAATGGCAGGCAATAGAACGAGGGTTCCGTATTGTGGCAATATATTCCTCATTATCATTAAAACGTCATCTGCCCATAAAGGGAAAGTTGGCGTTTGACATTTTGACCTCACAAATAATCAAATGAAAGCAAAATAAACATTTCACATTAGCTATGATGCGACCCTTGTTTCCTTCCACATTTGCTTAAGCAAATAGAAATGTAAACACTGGTGCAATCTTCATTTGTTTGTTTTGATTTGTTATACATGTATTTAAAAACATCTGCCATCAAAATCGAGGGTGATATTCAGATATTCAGTTTGTCCTTGAACTATGGACCCAAATAACCTTAAACTTAAATCAAGTGAGGGTCTGGACATCTCTGCTTCATCATGTCATGTCAAAATGTTCATAAAACAAATTGACCTTCACCTTTAATCATGTGACCTTCACCTTTGATCATTAGACTCCTTCCAAAATGTTCATTAGTTAAAAGCTACAAAATTAGACCTTCGCCTTTTAATCAGTGACCTTGACCTGATTTACTTGACCTTTGGCCAGTAAACTCATTGTTCAATTCTAGCAAACATTTTAAAAGTGTCATAACAAAATGCCCATCGAAGAAGAGCTACAAAATTTGACCTTGACCTTTGACCTTGTTTAATTATGAACTAAATTGCTTCATCATGGCAAAAGAAAACGTTCATAAGTGAAAAGATTCAAAATTGAGTTCAATGTGAATCAATCAATTGATATATAAAAGTTATGGTCAGGAGTAACATGTAAACGGACGGTCAGACAGACAGACAGACAGACAGACAGAGTGATTACTGTATGACATGACGAATAAGTACATGTAAGGCAATGGCACGAGATGAAAGAATAATTTTTTGTAATTGTTTTATTTTTCCAATTTTCATAGATATGTAATATACACAAAACATAGACAACACTAAACATAGCTTTCATTCTTCATACACACTCATTCATTCATATCTATCACCTTCTTTCAACATGCCTTCAAACAAATTCCAATCATCAACACTTATCGCCATCCTAAAAATAATCATGATCATCATCAAAATAATCATCATCATCATCATCATCATCATCATCATCATCATCAATAGTCATCATCGTCATCATCATAGTCATCCTCATCATCACAATCATCCCCATCATCACAATCATCATCATCATCATCATCATCATCAACATCACAATCATCATCATCATCATCATCATCATCATCATCATCATCATCATCATTAACATAGTCACAATCATCATCATCATCATCATCATAATTTATATATCTACACAGGAGGGTATAAAGGTTTATGTAGATGACAGCCTCACAAAAACACACCCTCACACACACGCACTAACACACACAAAACACACACACACAAAGGGGAGAGAGTTGTGCCATTTTAACTTTTTTATACAATAATAAAAACACACAGGAAAATATATGGAGTTATTCAGTGTCATGAAGATTAATTGACTTAAGAAGGAGAATAATATTGGAATTAGCAAATAAATATGATAACATAAATGTTTCTATAACATTGTCAAGGATTGGGTGTAATATCTAATAGTTTATTCCATTTTTTCCAGTTGTCATTAAATTGTACTAGGTTTTCATTTCCTTTACTTGTGCATGCATATTTCTGAATTCTGTAGTTGTCTTTGATTATAGATTTTAGAACAGGTACCGATAGTGCTTGTTGTAAACATCTTGCTGAGTAAATATACTGTTTCATCAGAAGTAAAATAAAATTATCAGTTTTATAATATACATTTTTGTTGTTTCTCATACCAAAAATGAAAGTTTCTTTATTGAAAGTAAATGGTATAAAATAAAGAATCTTACAAAAAATCAAACTCCTCAAAAAAAAGTCTGTACTTCCTTACACACCCATAATAAATGTACTATTGTTTCTGGTTCTGTTTTGCAAAAGAAACATTGTGGATGTTCAGATAATCCAATTTTGAATAAATATGAATTAGTAGTTAATATATGCCGGTTTATTCTATATTGAAGCCAGTGTATTTGAACTTTTAGTGACAATAAAAGGAGTCAGATAAATAATTTTCCAAGTTTGTTCATCAAGTTGAAATATGTCATTCCACTTTCTTTTCCCAGTCGGAACACAGTTATTTAAAGAAAGTATATTATAGAAATCTTTTGAGCCTTTAGTATCTTTATAGAAAATTTCAAGGTTAGTGGGTATTATCGGATAAGATAGGAGTTTGTTATCTGATTCCTTATTTGCAATGTAATTTTTCACAGAATTTATTATACCATGGAATATAAGAAAGTTGGTATTGATGTCATATTTTTCTTTAAATTCTTGAAATGTATAAAAAGTAAGAGGAACTGGAAATTTAATCAGGTCGTTAATTAAAATTGCGCCTTTACTGTACCAGTTCCTGTAAAATACCTTTTGTCTATTTACTTTTATATTATCATTAAACCAAATAGGAGTTTTCAGTATGGAAGTATTCTTACTAGTTAAAAGGTTTTCTTGATCTTTGAGATACCCCCAAGCTTTGAATACATCTTTCCAAAAACTATTTTTACATTTCCTTTCACATTCTTTTATGTATTCTGGACCACATTTAGCCAAAAGTCCTGTATCAATGGTATTTCTTAGTAAACAGTGCCACTTGCTTGTTTTAGAGTACAACCTCCTGATCCAAGTTAATTTTAATCCCATAATAAAAGACTGTATATCTACCATTTAACCCGCCTTCGGCATAGTTTTTTTATAACCCCCCCCCCCCCCCCCCCCCCCCCCCCCCCCCTTTTCACCTTGTCTACTTTGCTACTCCACAAAAAATTATAGAGTTCAGTATTTAATCTTCGGATAAATGATATGATATATAAATGAGATGAAAGAATGATGATAAAGGTCAGTTTTTGAGGATATATAAATATCTAAAAGGAATAATGTATCACATGTGTAACAAAAGATATAAACATCCAATTACCTTCATAAATCAAGGCGAATATGTTACTTCGGTGTAGTTTATCGGTAGATACAATCGATATCTCCACCTCATTGGACGGTACTATCCAGTCAGTCGTAGTCGAGGTTAGGCAAAATAACCTACTCACATTTCCACCTGTCACCTACAATATATTTATTGTATTTGACATGTATTTTGATTTAAACAATACGGCTACATAATTAAATCAGAAGATATATTGATTATATTCAAATTATGAAAGGATTAATTTATGATTATAATGAATTCGAATGTAACAAATCATCTATTCATTAGTCTGGCATATTGAAGATAGCTCGACTACAAGAGAAAAGGTTTCATGGTGTTTTTTTTTTTTTTTTATCATTATTTTGAATTACATTACTTACAGTATAAAACAATGATCCATACGAAATTTTGCGATACTTCATTAATATTTCCCCATAATTTTTCGAAATTAAACTTAGAAGTAACGGGATATTTGAATTTGAAAACTTATGGTATAAAAATGCTTATATGCAGAGAATATGCTAATCAGATGTGAAATATGAATCACCTTGACGCCGTGCCGGGTACAGTCCGAGCTCGGAATAAAGCCATCTATCAGTAGAAGCGTGAAATTGATCTTGACTAAGTTTCCGGCTGGAACCTGTATCTTCCATACGCAATATTTAGTTCCATTTTGGCTACGTACCATGCCCGACCATCCCGTCTTGTGTAGGGAGGTTTGATTAAGGCCACATTCGTCATTAGACTGTTGACCATTGACCACTACAGAAGCAGAAAAGGGGTAATATTTCAAAACTGTCATGTGTATTATATAATCTTTCATAATGGCGATTCCTGAAAATAATGTTCTCCATAAGCCCTTATAGCTGGGCAATATTTCCCATTTGGACTGGTCATATGACGTTAAAATATGCATAAATGAACCTAATTACATAATGAAGAAGACATGCTTACAGAGACAAACATTTAGTACTATCCAGAACTTGAGCCCAATGGTTCCAAATCCAGATTTATCCATGAATCTGAAAAATAATGGAAAAAAATACAAATATAAAAACACATACAGATATACATAAGTTGGTTATTATTACGATGGCACAGTTAAAAGGATTTTCCCTTCGTGCAAATGTGTAAAGATGTGGGAAAATCGATGATCTGAGGCAATTTTGCAGTATATATATGAACTCAAATTCATTGTCAAAATATCTCATAAAAAAAATAAAATAATATGTCTCGCTCTGCTAGTACTGCTACCTTAGGAGGTTTTAAACGTACACGGAATACACTTATCGCGATTTCCTGTTGTTAAATCTAAAGAAAGTGTTAAGAAACTAAATAACTCCTAACAACATTATGCATATGCATGCCATGCCAAAAATTAACCTTTATCAAATTTCAATTTCAAGAAATGTATGTGTAGAACGTCATCTGTGTGTAGAGAAGCACATACGATTCCATTAGCGCTATCAATTAATCACGAATTTAACTTGTGATCTTCCCGTGTCTTGTCAACTGAAAGGAAGGTGAGGAAAGCTGAGTCACATATGACAAATTTATTTTTTGGTCGTAAAACCAAATTTTTGCCTTTTTTTTTTATCTTAAAGTCATGGGCTTTAGGTTACTAACATCTCATATACACACTAACATTCTATCATCTAACGGGATGATCTTAGGTCACGTGACTTCAACTTTCATCCTAGTTCCGATTATGTGTGTGCCGAGGATTCTTAAACAAATATAGGCTGTTGACACTCAGTGGGGAGAGACAGTACACAAATCCATTTACAATTTAGTATTGTTACAACACCCAACCGTCTACAAACATTCTGGTCACTTATGTAATAAAAATCCACGTGTTTGGCAAAGTGGTGTAAACTACTTTGTTTGTTAGTGATAAAAACAGCTGAGCTGATATTCTTATAAACGAACGATACACACATATATACATGTATACATACTTATATGTGTATGTTTAGATTTTTTTTATTTTATCAAATAGATCGAGATGTACATACATTGTACATGGTATACCACTCGCACCCTTGGACCACAGGGGCTAGTAACGATATAAATGGGGAAAAAATGAAAAATAAGAAAACAAACGTACGCAATACATATAACATAACACATGTTATATGTATTGCGTACGTTTTTTTTCTTATTTTTCATTTTTTTTCCCCGCAATACATATAACATAACACATGTTATATTTTTGCGTACGTTTTTTTCTTATTTTTCATTTTTTCCCCATTTATATCGTTACTAGCCCCTGTGCTTGGACGCATCAAACCAACCATCTACAAAATATGTACTTTACATTGAGCTTCAGTCACCCCTACATGACAAACCCAACTTTAGATATTCTCTGTTGAATGCAAGTGAAGACATTAATTAAATTAATCAAAGTAAAACAAAAATTCAGTTACGGCATATACTGCAATTTTTTTTTCGCGAAAGGTTCATTTTGCTATTACTATAAAAATGTAGTCTCGATGCGATTCATTTGCAAATTTATTATCAACACAAACCTGTATTTCTCACATGAAAAGTTACCATTTTCCATCAATTTAAGAAGTCATTTGATTTAATTTTAAGGTCATTAGAATGCCTTGCTATATAATTTGTAGTCGTTATATGTCTATTGTTTGTACAGTATATATGGTTCTGTCATTTATAACTACTTTAAATGCCAGAATCCAATCATTACATTGACAAATCGCTATTTCATGTAGATTACATGTATCATCTTCAGGTAAAGTTCAGTTGTACATTACCAACAGATTGATGTTTTGGCCGGAACTCGTATTGACTTTGAACTGTCGCCACTCTAATGGCTTAGTTTATGACGTCATAACGAGCTCGCTCTGGGTGGGATTCACAGTCCTGTAACTCACACTTCATTCTACTTTGTTCAACCATGAATATTCTTCAATGGATATTTCCATCAATATTGAAAAGTATCGTTCGAAAATTTTGCCATGCGTGAAAACAATATCCGGGGATATATACATGCACAATCAAATCAAAATCGAGGAAACTAGGGCAAACTTTTTCATGATTTTATTTAAGCAGAAGAAAATATCATACAAGAACATTTTTTTTCTGGAAAAATAAGCGTCCTTTGCTCTAAACCAGCCCTATAAATCTAGAAAAAAAGAGGGAAAAACATCTATGTCATATCCTTTTAGTGTGAACCGAGGTAATTACATGTACTTAAAAGCACAGCTAATGACTTTTTAAGGTTTTATAGCAGAACTTTGTTTATATACAGCGTTAAAACATGAGTATTTTTCCATTAAGAATTAAGGGGTAGAGGTAATGTAATCTACAACAATTGCGAAACAAATGATATCAACTTATATTAATCATGCTTGTTGGCCCGGATTGAAGCGCGCGAGGGGAGGGGTCTTACTGTGGGAGGAAACCGGAGTACCCGGGAAAACCCGCGTGGTCGGGCAGGTAACCTCATACCTTTTCACGTCCGATTTGGGAATCGAACCCCGGTCGCTCAGGTGAAAGGCAAGTGATAGAGGTACTACTATTCTGATTTGAATGCCATAATTCAAAAGAAAATACTAAATATAAATGTTTGTTAGTTTTGCAGGCATCCATACCTATCTGACAACAAAACAGCAAATTAAAATCACATCTTATGTCAAATAGGTATCTTTCACCGATCATAGCAAACAAAAAAAAAACAAAAAAACGAGCACACGGACATATAATTCTGGCGCCAGGATCCCTCTGGGATTTCTTGTTTGACTTTTCACCGTACAAAACAATCAAGGATATATGTTGTGTGCCACTAGTATTGAACGTGAAGTTCAGACAAACATAATGAGTTCCTTGTATTGATATTTAGCATAGTAACGAGTAATATGTACCATAATATACATGAGAAATGTTAAATATGAGTCATAAGACATTGTAAACGTTCTGAATAAAACAGTAATTATATTATCAAATAAAAAATGAAAGTAATGAATCGTGAAATTCACGTCTACTCTATCATTAAGAGATAGTGAAGTGTTGTGTAGTGTAGCAAGGTATTGGAATTTCAGGGTAAGATCTAGAGTCTTTTCCTCAAATCCTTATTCCGAGTTACAATCGGCAGTTTTAACTTCAAGAAATACTTACATTTACATGTATTTGACAAGGTTTTACTTACAGTGTTTTGTTCCCTGATATTTTGTCCTCACATTGGTCGCTACTCTTGCCTTTCCAAATCCAGTAAGCTTGATAGGTATGGCTTTTGATTTGACGTGCTTACAAGATTTTTTTTTATATATATATTTCAAATGTAAATGGATTGCACCAAAATGTACTTTTAACTGAATTTATCTTTCCTCTCGTCTCAATAGCTGGAAACCTAAGAATTTCACGAATCCGTTGCTTCCTGGTTGAATTGTAAAGATGTGGATATAAATTAATGTAACTTATCTAACACAACTAGAAAAAAATTAAATGCCTGCACTTGATGAACATCGTCTGTATATATAGATATGACCTATTGTAACAACCCTATTTTTTATATCAATTTTGATAGTCCTTACGTCCTCTCTAGATGTCCTCATTTTTGGTCCTTAGTCGACAACTAAACAGTTATAAATCTAGATTTGTATTACAACGTATATGTTCATCCTCTTACCGTCGGTCTTTCGTCTGTCTTTACACTCATTACCCGTAGTACGTTACGTCATGGAGTTTTCAAAATACATACGCTATAAGATGACGCCACATCTATAATTTACAACTCAACTACCTGTAATTAAGTTGCTAAATTTTGAAAGGTGTATTCATGGCAATAGCAAGACCCCCCCCCCCCCCCCCCCCCCCCCCAAACAAACAAACAAACAAACAAACCAAACGATACCACCTCAGTATAAAATACTTCATCCAAAATGAGATCAATCAATTCATCTTTAAATTTGCACTTCAATTCATAAAACAGATCACTATTAATACGTTTGTAACTGAAAAAACATGACACACGTTAACCGCGAGAATTTAATTTCTATATAAATGGTAGTGAACACATATATTTGATCAAATACTGTATAACATGAATTATTCGTGTATGCTTTTTTCGCGGTTGAGATCTTTTAAATTATTTCCTGGGTTCAAAATCTAACGGTTAACCCATGCAACAATACAATAACAATATTGTATTTATATTCCTTGTTCTATAGCAACCACGCTTTTAGTACACAGCAGATATTTTTGTTATACAGTATTAGTAATTTAAGTTATTCGTATGACCAGTCTCATTTAAATTTGTTTCTTTATATTTACTAATGGTGGAGATCTACTGGGATCAGTATTTGACGAAAGACCCAAGTTGGTTGATTCTAATTATAAGAGTACGGCTGCATTTAAAACAAAGAGAGACTGTGGACATGTACATTGTAGATGTTCAAGTTCAAGTTCTTTATTAACTTTGAGTCTCCCGACTCATCAGAAAGATATAATCGTAATTCTAACTCAAAATTGACGAATCAACCATATGTTTCGGGAGAGTAAGCGTCTTCGGCTCTTTAAGTTGTGAATGGTACAGCAGCTGCATTAACATGCAAATACATTGTACATGTCATGAATGTAAATACATTCTTTATTCTTGAAGCGTTAGATTTAAAAATTCTGCTTGTGAATATTGTATCCAAATGCCAACATAGTTAACAAAATACTAAAACACAATTTTACTCAATGAAGGTTCTCTGTGGCTATGGGGTGGTCGAGTGACAAAGTGGTAACACACTTGCCTTTCACCTAGGTGAGCGGGGTTCGAGTCCCCGGCCGGACGTGAAAAGGGCATGAGGTCACCTGCTTGACCATGTCGGTTTTCCCTGGGTAATCCGGTTTCCTCCCACAGTAAGACCCCTCGCGCGCTTCTATCCGGGCCAACAAGTGTGATTAATATAACTTAATTTACCTTTTTTCGCAATTGTTGTAAAACAGTAAAGGTTACATTTACATATGACCATGAGTAAAACGAATATCAGATTGAAAATTGGAACTGAAATACTTTCTCTTGGTATGGCGGTTTCCGTAGATAATATTCCACAAATCAAATTAAGAAAGATTACACATTAAAAATCATCTTTTAAAATGCCGGAAAGTGAACATGAAAATACATTATACAGCTGTTTCATCTTTCTTTGACTCGTCTTTAACGCTAGCGACCAAAAGGGTGGGGTTCCAGAAGGTAAATAAAAAAAAATATCAGCTATGAAATATATATAATGTAATGTTTGTTTCAGATTGTTCTAGTTCCCAATCTTTTAATTGCCGTCTAGCAATACTCGTTCCGGATGTAGATATATATGTAATAACTATAATACAAAAATAAGTTTAGCATACTTTTCTTTTTAATTAGGAAATAAAGTTATGTTGTGGATTTGGTATATATTACTGTAAACGTGACCATTTCTGCGGGGATTTGATTTCGCGATTTAAACTGTACGCGTGCTGGTTATTTCCGCGATCGATGATTTTTTGTTTTTGTGTTTTGGTTGATTTTTTTTCTACAATTTCCATAAATACCACATACACCATAAACAATGCACGTGACAAGAATAACATGTCTTATAGCTGAAGCCCAATTCTGAAGCGTTTTCCACGTGAGATACATAGCACAAAAATGCAATATACTTAGTTTGATCGTGTTCAATTGATACCAAAGTTTCAAATGCTACGACAATAAAAATTCACAAAATAATACTCACAAAATCCAAACTGGGTTGTCAATGAAAAGTAAAGTAGATTAAATCCAAATGGGTTTCAAATTAACAATAAACGTCCAAACTTTGATATAATACACCACCGCGTCACACAAAGGCATCCACTCTCTGGAATAAAGGGTCAGCACTGGTTCTCGTCAGAGCGGTACAGACAAGTTACAAGCCGAGTGGAAGTATCGGGGTGGACAAGAAGGATTAGAGAGAAAGTTGGTAAGGTCTTTGTTATCTCGACGTTAGGGCTAGTTTATCATTCCTGTACAGGTGTACACAGAACGTCGTCCGTATAAACATCATACTTCCGTAGACCTGACAAAATATCGCCCTTTCCACCCATCTATTGGTAAAGACAACAGAGGATGAGCCCTTTAGGACAAGCTCATTCCGCGGATGTTATCTTCCCTCGGAGACGGGCCGGACAGTCTAGAGTTCTTGTATCACAGGTCGACTGATAGCAACAAAATATGGATTTATCATTCCTTATCGGCGTACAAATTTCTGTCTTTATTTTCGAATTTTAGGTTAATAGTTCTCTTTGGGGTTAATGTCAGTGCATAGGTGTCTAAATATAAAAAAACCCCAAATAATATCTATTAGAATATATATGTCCATAAAGGGTCATTTCCTCAAGTTGTTTTTTCCCGTTCCAATTTATGTCAGAGATCTGTATTTAAAGCAGAATGTACAATGTATATCTATATCTACATGTGTAGTTACTTGTATTATACACTGTATGTATCCATCTTGTCATGCTTATTTCTATTGTTTGTCACAAATGTCCTCATGTTACGCATCTTCATGTGTCTGAGTGCATCAATAAAAATCTTGAAATCTTGATAGGTGAAAATTTCTATAAGATATATAGTTTTTTCGCGTAATATTATTTTCACGGCTATGTTTTTTATCAAACAATTACATGATTAGGCGTGTACATGTATTGTCCTTGTTTCCAATGCGTATTTACTATAAACATACTATGACAAAATAAACATTTTGTCCATAGACAGACATCTAAGTTATTATAGTGGTCCAAGTTCAAATCAAACATGCAGATTTACCGATCGATCTCCTCCTTTTCTATATTTTCATTTTTCTAATATCTATTCTTGAAGTCCACATTTTAGGTCATATCATCGGTGACTAACCAGTAATAGTGATGAAGTTTTATATAATATTTGTTGGCGTATCACGACAATGGAATTTTACTAAATTCACATTATATGTGCTATGTGGGTCTCTTTGTGCAAATCATTAAACACATACATTGATGACCAAGTGGGGCGTACGTTTTTTGATAATTTTGATAATTTGCATTTTGATAAAAGTATGAAATGGCACAATGTACTTTGGGTCATAACTAAACTAAACCCAAAAAAACAACTTTGATTGCGGTCATTATGAAGCCAACAACGGGGTCTCCTTGTAGAAGTTGGTGCCTATGTCACTGAACAACACACCAGTACGAGAGGCCCGTCACATACCATCCAGAGCAATAAGACTAATGTGTCTTTCTCAAGGACACAACCACGTGCACGACAGCATTGCAAAAAAAAAAAAAAAAAATCTGCGGTCGTCAACTATCTTATCAGGGCATCCAGTAGACCCTAAAGAGTTGGGTTTTTTTTTGTTTTTTATTTACTCCAAAAAGGATTTTTTTAGCCGTGCATTTAAGAGGTATTTTGATGTTCTGTAATTTCCAATATCCAAAGAATTATTGAGTACTGAAACTATTAAAAGACAAGGGTAGTGTCCGAAACTACTAAAAGTCAAGGACGACGTCCGAAACTACTAAAAGTAAAGGACGTCAGAAACTACTAAAAGTCAAGACTGACGTCCGAAACTAATAGCAGTCAAGGATGACGTCCAAAACTTCTAAAAGTAAAGGACGTCAGAAACTACTAAAAGTCAAGACTGACGTCCGAAATTACTAACAGTCAAGGATGACGTCCGAAACTACTAAAAGTAAAGGACGTCAGAAGCTACTAAAAGTCAAGGCTGGCGTCCGAAACTAATAGCAGTCAAGGATGACGTCCGAAACTACTAAAAGTCAAGGATGACGTCCGAAACTACTAAAAGTAAAGGACGTCAGAAACTACTAAAAGTCAAGACTGACGTCAGAAATTACTAACAGTCAAGGATGACGTCCGAAACTACTAAAAGTCAAGGCTGGCGTTCGAAACTACTAAAAGTCAAGGCTGGCGTCCGAAACTAATAGCAGTCAAGGATGACGTCCGAAACTACTAAAAGTCAAGGATGACGTCCGAAACTACTAAAAGTCAAGGATGACGTCCGAAACTACTAAAAGTCAAGGATGACGTCCGAAACTACTAAAAGTCAAGGATGACGTCCGAAACTAATAAAAGTCAGGGATGACGTCCTGAACTATTTAAAGTCAAGAATAGAGTCCGAAACTACTAAAAGTCAAGGCTGGCGTCCGAAACTACTAAAAGTCAAGGATGACGTCCGAAACTACTAAAAGTCAAGGATGACGTCCGAAACTACTAAAAGTCAATGATGACGTCCGAAACTACTAAAAGTCAAGGATGACGTCCGAAACTAATAAAAGTCAAGGATGACGTCCTGAACTATTTAAAGTCAAGGATGGCGTCCGAAACTACTTAACGTCAAGGATGATATCCAAAACTACTAAAAGTCAAGGATGACGTCTGAAACTACTAAAAGTCATGGACGTCCGGAACTACTAAAAGTCAAGGCTGGCGTCCGAAACTACTAAAAGTCAAAGTTGATGTCCGAAACTACTAAAAGTCAAGGCTGGCGTCCGAAACTACTAAAAGTCAAAGTTGATGTCCGAAACTACTAAAAGTCAAAGTTGATGTCCGAAACTACTAAAAGTCAAGGATGACGTCCGAAACTACTAAAAGTCATGGACGTCCGGAACTACTTAAAGTCAAGGATGGCGTCCGAAACTACTAAAAGTCAAGGCTGGCGTCCGAAACTACTAAACGTCAAGCATGACGTCCGAAACTACTAAACGTCAAGCATGGCGTCCGAAACTACTAAAAGTCAAAGCTAAATTAGAAGTTCTTTCTTGCATGAAATTTCATCGCATAGAAAATTGTTAAAGTGATATGGCTTAAAATATGTTGAGCTACGTGCATGTTATACATGTACATCCTGTGGTTAATCTGGTTCATTATGAGTTGAATAAAACAAGTTATGAGTTGAATAAAACAAGAGGCCCAAGGGGTCTACAAAGCTCACCTGGGTACTTCAATGAGATTTAATGAATTACCTCTGTTTCCCATATTGTGTTCCTCTTGTCGCAAGAGAACTAGAGTCATGCGCACTGCTGTTAATGTTGCAGGTTGACACTTCTCAAGGATTTGCATCAATTCTTTAAAAATGTAATTTATCTATACACTTCCCTGTAATAAGCACAAGTACAAAATACTGTATAAGTTTAAGTACACATATTTTTGACTTGTTAAAAAATAACAGAAAACAATATCTCACAAAAAAGCAATTTTATTGCAAATATTGAAATTCAATTTTTAACATCATATAAAAAATCATATAACTCTCTATTAAGCAGCATTTGTATTTACTTTACAAATGATATTAAGAAGAAGAGGAAGATCATTTAACACTTATATTAAAGTGTACCTGTAACATTGAAACGGTGGGCAAAAAGATGATCTGAGTAGTCTCATTTCTAACAATAATGACCTAGTTTCTACGATAATGACCTAGTTTCTAAGATAATGACCTAGTTTCTACGATAATGACCTAGTTTCTAAGATAATGACCTAGTTTCTACGATAATGACCTAGTTTCTAAGTACATTGTATCTTTTATCATTAACAAACATTATCTAATGAGTATATTTTGAAACTTGATATTGACTTAAGTGACCTTGTGATGTCACATTAACCATGAACACCAGCACTAGGTAGGAAACAGTTAAATGAGGAATAAAAATCTACCCTAGGAATGTCACCTTAATGTTCAAAAATATCTGTGCAAATTTATAACAGTGAATTGATATGCTCTATAAGTAGAGGTAGTGCCGTAATATACATAATCTACAATTAATTGTTTAAAGAATTTGTTTATGTAACCACGGACCTTACATTGGTTTCCAGCTCATGGGAGATTTATGAATTAAGTTTTAAGATTTCAATATTTTGAAAGTCTCAGTCTGGTCATATGAAAAGACATATTTAAGACAAATCTATTATTTTGTTTATCACTTATCACTTGTTGGTGATGCAAATATTTCCAAAGTCAGCTTTATCAGAGGTTGATAGTGATATAGTGTTACTTTGACAAAATGTCACTTTTTCATTTTGTGACGTCACTCATGTGAAGTTGAATTATAATGTCACAATTAAATATGGAAACTGCCGCAAACTAAAAATTACATAAATTTTATTCCTAACACAATTCATATTACAATTTCAATGACACAATTACTAAGTTTTTCCATCACAATATTTCCTGACTTGATATAATGGTAAAATGTTATTTTCAATCATTTTCATATTAATTCTTATAGTATTTTTTACCAATCAGAATCAATTCTTACAATTTTCTTATTTTTACTAAAAGATGCTATATTGTGGAAAAATAGAAATTATGATAGATTGAAAACAAGAATTGTTTAATGTGTATTTTTATATAATACCAAAAGTTACATATATTTAGTTTACACTATTTACACCCTCCAAAATTTATGAACTTATCTTTTTTATTTATTTATTTATTTTTAATTCAATGTCAATAAATTATTATTTGTATCTCAAATATATCATACTCCATCGCTGTATCTGGTGTGTAACTTTCAGTCTAATATGCGATCATTTATAGGACACGGTTATCAATTTTTTTTATTTCTAGTGTTTAATAAAGAAAACAAAACATTCTGGTTGTAAGATAATCGGGTCATACAATAAATCACTTCACATGTATAATTAAATCAAAAATCCTTTATCACTGAAAGTATAAGTGTATTTGATCATTGAAAAATTATGTAAAACAATAAGAAACTTCAGTAGTAAATCACTTCATTAGCATCAAAACTATGGACTTTCATATGTTATTAAATACCTGAAAATATATCTTTTTTTTTAATTTTATTTCAATATTTTAAGTTGAACTATTAGTGTGTTATACAAAGGTAGTTTGATCGGTAGGACAATTAACCACTATTTTATGTCAATGTCATTATCTCTTCAAATCACAAAGCATTCCTACAATCAATATTCGAATCAGTACCTTTTTCTTACCTTTTTATTTGTCATTGGAACATGTGGACTTATTTCAGGATAAATACACCATATTTTATAAGGTAAAACATCAACTACAAGTAAGTTTTCTAAATTAATCTTCTCTCACTATTCATATACAGAGGACTTTTCCTTCCTTTTTTTTACACTAGGCAAGTTCGATTAAATCTGATGTCCAAATCAATATACAATTTGCTGAGTACACTAATCACTGTAAAATGATTTAAATATTTTGTAGGTAAATTGAAACCTTGTTTAATTCTTTGTTGTCGTAACAAAATGTTCACCAGTTGAGGAATGTAAAATTTGACCTGGACATTTGACCCAATATCCTTATAATCATTGGTCAGTTGAAACCTTGTTTGATTCTGATCAGCTTTGCTTTATAATGTTGAGACAAAATGTTAACCAATTAGGAGATGAAAACATGACCTTGATCTTTAATCCAATAACCTTGACCTTCGACCTGTTGAATTCTTGTCTAATTGTGACCAACTTTGCACCATAATGTGCTGAAAAAATGTTTCAATAAAAAGCAAAAGAATTTGAATGTTTCAATGTTAAAATCCAAGATGGCTGATTAGTGGCCATTTTGAATTCAATCTGCCCAAAAAATTACCAAGCAGACTAGGATCATGGAAATCACTAAGTTTTTAAAACATATCAATATTTTGCGAAAAAAAAAGAAGAAAAACCTGATTACTATTACAAGATATATGCATCTATAATATGGGGCATTAGTAAAAAAGTGCAAGTTTACTTAATCATTATGTATGTTAAGTAGGGAGTTAAATTAATTGTTAAACATTCATGTGTGATTATGCATAGACTTGATAAAGATAGCAGCAAAGCCTTTGATCACAATAAAAAGTATATAAAGTTCTAGTTTAAGTTGGAATGAGAGTGAACTTTCAGAGGTGCGAGTAGGGAGGTGGAGTTCAGCATTTTTAAGTATCAAATAACAAAGATGCAATTAAATTTACAGTACAAATTAAAAGTTCTATTTCTGAAGTACTGATCATAGGAAAAACACATATGTAGATTTTATATCTAAACATACAGCTAATTGCCTTTGCATATATAGATATTTAAAATTAACAAATACAAACCATAACCACTTGTATATGTAAATAATCTTAAAGATGAAGTACATTGTACAATAATTTATGATTGATCAGATCTGCAGAGGTTTACCCTATTTTTAAAGCCTATCAATTAATACTTCAAATTTTAAGAGACAATTCAATTGTAATATTAAGCCTAATTTATATAAAATGTACCAAGTATATATGGTAATACACATGCAATAATATTTAACATATAAGTATAAGTGACTACATTTCTGTGTAAAAATAAAATACAATATTGGATGATATAAGTACTGATATGTTTATGTTTACTAGTAAAATATATATGTGACTAGCCAAGTCTCAGCTGGCCTCGACAATACGGTATTTATTCTGTAAAAAGCCCTGGAACAGACACATAAACGCTGTCCCACTGATTACCAGGCATGGGCTAATAGATGTAGCTGGATAATTACAGAAAATGTACCCTCTGTTTAAGTAATATATTATCAGGCATGGGTTAATACATGTAGCTGGATAATTACAGAAAATGTACCCTCTGTTTAAGTAATATATTACCAGGCATGGGTTAATAGCTGGATAATTACAGAATATGTAACCTCTGTTTAAGTAATATATTACCAGGCATGGGTTAATAGCTGGATAATTACAGAAAATGTAACCTCTGTTTAAGTAATATATTACCAGGCATGGGTAATTAATAGCTGGATAATTACAGAATATGTACCCTCTGTTTAAGTAATATATCAGCTGTTGAGGCAATAGATGAAACTTAGGCTAACACTTCTCTCCATAAATCATTATAATGATAAAAACCAAGTACCAGATATTGTATCATTACATTTTGGTATCAAAACCAGAATAGAGAATGCTAAAGGCCTAGGCATGATCACATGCTATTCAAACTGCATCTTATTCCATAATATTCACCACAATGTCATAGATACTGCATCTTTGATAAACATTGTATTTCACTCTCGTGCAACTTGGTGAACATGTGTCCTACGAATCTGGTTTCATGAAATTATTCATCGTCAGAGAACACTCGCAAGAACATACAATATGATGTTTTATCCCAGAGTGCAATTTGATGTTAAATGGAAAATCATGTGATCAGACGTTAACCAATCAGCATCTGATACAGAATTGAATGTAATAATAGGCAGTATATCCGACTACTAGACAATATATAACTATACTAGGTAATAGGCAGTATATCCGACTACTAGACAATATACAACTACACTAGGTAATAGGCAGTATATCCGACTACTAGACAATATACAACTACACTAGGTAATAGGCAGTATATCCGACTACTAGACAATATACAACTACACTAGGTAATAGGCAGTATATCTGACTACTAGACAATATACAACTACACTAGGTAATAGGCAGTATATCCGACTACTAGACAATATACAACTACACTAGGTAATAGGCAGTATATCCGACTACTAGACAATATACAACTACACTAGGTAATAGGCAGTATATCCGACTACTAGACAATATACAACTACACTAGGTAATAGGCAGTATATCCGACTACACTAGGTAATAGGCAGTATATCCAACTACTAGACAATATACAACTACACTAGGTAATAGGCAGTATATCCGACTACTAGACAATATACAACTACACTAGGTAATAGGCAGTATATCCGACTACTAGACAATATATAACTATACTAGACAATAGTAACATATATTTCACTATGTAACAAATAACTGGCTATATATATCTAACAATGTATCATGCGCACTATGTGTTAATAAAGATTAGAATTTCCTGTCGTAGTTGTACCTGATGAATATTAATAAAAACATACATATAGATGTATATATCTGTATATCTGAGTACCAGTAACATATTCTGTAAACAATACATAAACTTTTGTATCATCCAGGTTGATATATTTGACTATATGTAGTTGATACTATATATTTGATTACTATGGAAGCACATGTGTTTATTTGACTATATATATAGATGACAAATATGATAAACTACTGATTGTATAGAATCAACTTAAGATATAAAAAATGCTCAACAGATAATTAAAACGTTTTAAAGCCATTTTTTCTCTGATAAGAGCCCAGGGAATGTTTCAAGCTGGAGTCATTGGTACGTAAGATATGTAATAAAAAAAAAATCACAGATGTAGAACAATCGTGGAAAAATACTAAATGTTTATACTGTTGATATTATCACAATATCAAACAATATTTATAAACATATAGCTAGCGCTATTTCGGTAAAATATATACCTTACAGGAGGACTTCAACATTAAGAAAATCTTGGATGTTGGAAAAAACAGCTTATTACTGTTCAGTTCTGTTGAAGGTTTCTAGGTTACAAACATGGAGTCCTCACTTCGGGTGGATATTTTACCGTAATGGCTCTGACACGGAAGTGTTTCGATTCGTTAGATATGTACAATGTATTATGTTGCTTGTTGCAATACAAATTTTACAACATAGCAAGCTAAAGGCACTCTGAATTTGATCAACTACAAACATACAACAAATATATATGGAATATAATCTTTTTCAACAAGCAACACCAAATATATATATATACATATATAATTATATGGTACTATAGATTGCCAGAAAAAATGAGGCTAAAATATAAGGTTCTCATTGATTATGAGGATCTTACATATTTAAAGCAACTATATTTGTTTAAGAAATAATTAACGATGATTCGTGTATTATTACAGGATATACAACGAGGAAGAGGGTATTTTGCAATTAAATTAATAACGAAGGCAGCAGGCCTGAGTTATTAATTAAAATTGCAAAATATCCGAGTCCGAGTTGTATATCCTGCAACAATACACGAGTCAAAGTTGATTATTTCTATTCTACCATGTACTGTTTAGTTCTGAAATTGACCTCTTTCTAATAGAAAAACAGCAAAGAAACCCCGGGAAAACCTTGTAATTTATTTCTTGAGTATTGCATTATTTGTTGATGAAATATACAGGCAATACAGTACTACGATCAAGAGCATCTATCATATGGCATTGATTTTGAAAATTAAAAAAAAAGGATAAAAAAAAAGAAAAAAAAGTGGGGGCCTCCGTAGGATTCGAACTTGCGTCGTGATAAAAATATATTGAAAGACTAACCCATTAGCCCACGCGGCTATAGCAACCTTTTATGAAACGGATGAATATTAGATATTTAAAATTGTAACAGCTGTGACTCATGAGCGTGTATTATTGGCACGAGCGTGGGTTATTGGAAAATAATACATGGTTTTTAACCAATCAAAACTGGCGTTACATAGCAAACATGGTAGAATTTAAAATAATGCATGAAAATTTAAGCCTTCCCTTAACTAAGGTAACCAATATAGTATGACTCCATTCAGCTTTTTCTATGTAGCTTTCTTTACAATAAATAACTGAGTTTTTTTAAACAAATAAACATAATTGTTTAACATTTTTTGTGGTACAGGCTTGGGTATAACTATTTCTTAAACCTATTTCACTATTTACCAAAAGAAATCACTGTTTAATGAAAATGAAATCTATACAGTTGTAACCGTTTTAATACACTTGTATATTTTTTTTTTTAATCTTTGAATGAACTAAAAGTGTCAATACTATTGTAACTGTAGACCATGCAAGTATCAAATTACATGTTATTATAAACATGTACATACATTTGTGATTGCAGAAATACAATATATTTATAGAAAGAGTCTATTTGAAATTGTATTTGACTAGCTAGGGCATATCCTTGATAACCAGGGATCAAGAAAGCTACACGAAAAAAAAAAAAAAAAAAATCTTTATAAAATTCCATGAAAGTAAAATTGTTCCGAACTTTTCTTTTTCTTTTTCAAAAACAACTTTTTTTGTAGAATCACAATATGGTATGGTTACATACACATACAAAACAAAAAAAATGTTTAAAATTGATTTTAAAATAACAAACAATGGACCGTTTTGTTGGGCAGAGAACATTTCTGGACCAAAAAGTTACAAGGATTGTTTGTGTCCTTTCTCCTGCATCAACTTAATAAAACATTAACATCTGTATTACTATGCCATTTCATTTATTCTTTTAACATGGAAATTTGAATTATAATCACAATTAAGCAGTCTTAAAATTTTACTCAATGTTCATTTGATAAACTGGAATACATCACACTTCAATTCATTTGATGAATATCAATTAATATTAATAATATCAATAAAGACAATTTGACCATGATGATTTTGAAACAATACAAATTTCATGAGAAAAACTTCAATCAAACTTTGTTAAATGAAAGTAAAAACTAGACTGTTTTGAGAAAAGAACTGTCAAACTGTCCTGAAAAGGGTAGCATCAAATAAGAAAAACTACAAAATGGAACGTTTCATTACACAAATCATTTAAAAATAATAATCAACTCTTTATCTGATAATGGTGGTATATTTCCAACCTGATGATTCTTTTACCCGAGTAAACCTCAGAAGGATATTTAAATTATTGCACCCGGCTTGTCCTTATCATATTGATATTAGATATACCGTACACAAATTAATTTAACTATCATTCGAAAAAAAAAAAAAAAAATAATGAAACAGGGTCATTGATTTCATTTCAAGTTTATTTCAATTGACTACAGTACTGGGAAATGTACACATCATCCACTTGGAAATAAAAATTCAAGTTTTTGTTAAAATGTACAACAAAAAAAAGATAAAAGACATAGTTTTAATGCTGATGGTTATAATGTAAAACTGATAGTGAAATAAATTAATGAACTAAAGCATTGTAGCACAAAAACAAAATTATATCAGTTTGAATCATTTTTAGTAATAATAAAACTGCATTTGAATCAGGAATATGATTTGATAAATGTGTCATTTAGAAAGATAATCTACTTTTTCAGCTTGCATTCAATCTTATCTTTGTTTTGTTTTCAACTGCAAGTATCTGCATCTTGCATTTACTGCTACATTGACCAATCACATACTTCATCTTGACCAGTAACGCCACCTGACGCGTCATATCCGGGGTCAAAAGAAAATTATACGGCTATGCCGAAAAACCTGTTTAAACCAGCATATACACATATATGATTACCCAGTATATAGATATAGTAGGTATATTATGGAAAAAGTAAAATAACTTTGATGGGTATGTAAACTATTTTCCCTCGCTATGAAAAATATATTTGTGAAGACTATATACCCACAGTAATAAACAAACAATATATCTCTAAGTAAATTGTTTTCTCTAAATGATTATGCTTGTCTTATAATAATTTCTATTTCCTCGCTCAGCAGTAAATAGGGATCAAGTTGTTATTATCATGTATCATTACCCCTCTAAAGGGACTTTTGCTATAATATAAGCAATTTTAGACACATTCTGCTTAAAAGAAAAAAATATCATATTTCTTATCCCAAAATAAAAATTCTAATACTTAATAATTAAATTTTTGTGACATGAAACCATTTCGTCAAAAAAAAATGATTAACAAAATAAAAATAGAAAGAAAAAAAATATATCTGAGAATCTCAATTCTAATTTCCAGTAATTATATAATGAAGCATTTAATGAAAGGCACTATCAATTGTCTCAGGTTCCACACAACAGTACTAGTACTATACAACCCAATCTAATTAAAATCAGATATACATGTATACTATGCTACTCTGTGTATCTCTGTACGGAGAATAGCGTAGTGCAAATGTACATCTGATTTCAATTAGATTGTATACAACCAATACATGTAGTTTGCATAGATTTTAAAATATATTTTTTGATTTATATCGAATAAGTTGTGCTATTTTATGCACTACGTTTTATATACTTTTCTGATTACGTAACAATATATCAAAAAGATTCCAACCCACTTTGAGTAGAGTAAAACCTGTTTTGAATATAGTCAACCAATTGTGAATAAGAGTCAAACCCATTTTGCAAAGAGTCAAATTGATTTAATTTGAACCTAAGTAAACTTAAGTATATCTTGACTGGAAAATGATAAAAAAAACTTGTCCTAATGGTGTCTTTTGAATAAATGCTTTTGTTGACAATCATGACATTTAAATGTTAATTCCGTGCAGTAGATCTTTATTGTCTACTGGTATGTACTGTACATGTATTGCATGAACACAAATAATTAATACCCTAGTTCATCATTGTTACATAAGTAATAAGGAAAACTGATAAATTTGTGTGAAAAAGTTGCCTTTTTAAAGATTTCAATATAATCAGGTTCAACTATATGCATCTTAATGCAAGGTAAACTGTTTTTAATGTGAATCATGATTCTCTCAGCAGAATTATCTATCTGTAAAAACATGATTCTCTCAGCAGAATTATCTATCTGTAAAAATCTTAACAATTTGTACTAATATTAAAACAGGAATGATGGACGTTGAGTTGAGATATATTTACGATTCTTTCAGCCTCTGTTCTGTATGATACATTTACGTGGAATAAATGTATCTGCTTAGAAGAGGTAGGGTAAAATAGCTTTCCGTTCCGGCGGGTATTTGGGGAACGTCTCCTTGTACCATCTGTGGACGAGATACCCCTCGATGAGTTGGTTGACAAATACAAAGAGCCACAGATATAGACATACCTCGTGTTCCCAGCCGACCACTGTGGCGATTGCAAAGTACAGAATAATCTCCATTAGAAAATGTGGACAAGATACATATTCAAACAAGTCCCCGTGTGGAATGTGATGCTTCTTATTGGCAACATTACCTAAAAATTAAAATATAAAACAACATAGTTTACACACAGAACCAAAACATATCAAGGTGGATGAAAACCATATTTTGTTTAGAATTCATGGACTAAAATAGTATTCATTATATCAATAAAAATATATTCTTTGCAAAAATATACAGAATTGTTCAAATATTTATTCTGATAAAAAATGATCAATAGAAAATTCATGACAGAAAATTAATAAATGCAGTTGGTTATCTTATATCATCTTTTATAACCTTAATCTTTAAAATAATCGCAGTATTTAACAAATTTACTTGTTAAATATACACCCAAAATTTGATTCAAGCAATACAAGGAAATTATCTCCCTTGGACTGCACAAATTGTCATTCAATCACTGCCAACATTAACCTTTCAGTGTATTGTGGCATGGCTACAGTTAATATGCGACTCACATACATGCTCTTCTATCACCTCTTGAACATTATTTGCTGCCTCCAATATTTTCAGAACATTAAAATTTCCAAAATATAGAATTAGTTCTGAACATAAATGTCCCATATACTTGATCAGTTCAAAACGGACCATAATTTTGTAATTCTTAAAATGCCATCATATCCATGATGAACATCCTTTAATACTGCTTACACAGTAAATATGATATACAGTATGATCATTGTATATGCCTATTTCCCTGCCTCTCAAATTTGGCAGGATTTTTTGTTGAATGGCTTGAAGGGACGTCATTCTCAAATTGTAAACTAAGTGCTGACCTGCTTTCTTTAACAGAAATAACCTCATACAATAATTAAGTTCAACCAATGATGCAAGTTTCATTCAAAACGCTGAGTGTATCTATATCTGAATTAAACATAAATCTAAAACCAATATCAAAACAGACCATGTGTGACCTGCTTTCTAACAGGAATAACCTCATAATTAAGTTCAACCAATGATGTAAGTTTCATTCAAAACACTGGGTGTATCTATATCTGAATTTAACATAAATCTAAAACCAATATCAAAACAGACCATGTATGTCGTCCTGAAATGAGACCTAATATCACTGGTGACAACTCTTTTAGAGATGGTCTCCACATCAAGTTTACCGAGATATAAAATCTCACCATTCTTATCCTGTCGTAACTTAGCCATCCTTTTGTTGATACTGTACTGCTTGTAACTTGCATACAGGAACAAGACCACAGCATACCATTGTAGCCAGGACAGTGAATAGAAATCTTCTGTAAGGAAACAAATATTTTCATAATAACTTTTCATGATTTTAAGTTTGGTTATCATCATCACGGGACATCAAAGACATTTTGAGAGAAATTAAAATTGAATATTAAAAGTTTTCAAGATGAAACATTTGTCTAAAAACTTGTCAAATTCTCACTCCCATTGGGGTGAATAAATAATTTTCTCTCACTCTATTTTTGCCCTATTTTGTATCTGAAATTGATGTTTTATCAATGCAAGACAATGTTGATGTGATATGTGATTAAATTGCTGACATGACATCATTATATTGTCCCCATGACATTTTGTAGTTGTTGTGAAGGGGAATTACCCATCTCAACCCTTGGGTGAGATATGGAACTGCTGCAAGGTTAAACTGTGGATACAACTCTGCAATTGAATGATGTCAGGACAACAATGCAATGACATCACATCAGCAATTCAATCAAATCCCTCATCATTTTCTTGCATTGTCGTGATGTCAAAATTAGATATGTAATAGGTCTAACAGAGTAAAACAAAATAAGTATTCATCCTCTTGAGTTTGAGACCTGTGGATCTCAATGTAGGAACTTTTTAAGCTGCCAAACACTTGGAAAGTAAACTTCAAAATCTTCTCCCTCGGATTGAAATATCTCTGTTTCATCCCTGATTGTCAGGATACCTACACGTAGGTATAGATAGACTTTCAATAACCAGGATAATACAATGTAACATCAAAAACCATAACTGCCTTTGGATATATAGGGAGAGCAGGATATATAGGGATACCAGGATATATAGGGAGAGTAGGATATATAGGGAGAGCAGGATATATAGGGAGAGCAGGATATATAGGGATACCAGGATATATAGGGAGAGCAGGATATATAGGGAGAGCAGGATATATAGGGAAAGCAGAAACATCTACCCGGTACCTACCCAGAGAGATTGGACCTGCCTGAGACAGGGACAGGATGGATATGCCGATGCTGGAGTAGAATAGCAAACCCACAATGTAGATGACCAGACTCATTTTACTGTTTGAGTAGCTGTTGATGTATAGGGTTTCAATGCTTCTGCGAATCACCTGTATCTCTTCCATGACAATAGCTAGCACCATTGGAAACGGGGCTGTCAGATCTGTGACAAAAGTGAAAGACATCTACATGTGTTATAATACATTCACACATATAGCAGTGTATTTACTTGTGGATTTTTTTGACACACAATGTATTCAAGTTCTGTTTAAGCATACTTTATGACAACGAACTGATGAATTAATGAAAAATTCATTTCAATCATTACATACCAATCTAGAAAAAATGTACATAATTTTTCTTTGGACTTTCATTCAATTCAAACTTTTGTTTTATCATATATTTGAAACCAGTTTTACAATCTGCTTTGAAAAAGTAGCATTTTATTTGAATTAACAGAATCCAAACACTTTTAAATTGACATCCAGTGAACCCTTGAGAGCTTAATTTGGTATCCCCAGAATTATATTTGATAGAGCTAGAGCTTGATGGGGCACATCTCTAGGACATAATGTTGAAATGTTTTAATAAACAAGATTTGTTGATCCTATTGATACATCATTACATTCAGCAGCTGATCACCTTCAGCCTCCTTGCCAGGATGTCCTATGATAGTGAGGAAGTCTTGGACACATTCTGGCCAAACTCCCGTTCCCAAAACTGTGTAGAGAGTGATGGCTAAGACAGCGGAGTTTATCACTACACCCGTGAGATAGAAATGGCAGAACCAGCTACAATGAAATAAAAAATAAATTAAATAAATGAAATAGATTGTTTTATACTGGTTAGAAATTAAATTAAGTGGTTATAGTGACTTAAGTATGATGAAATCATCATACACATTTATTTATTCAGATAAAAGAAAATATTATGAATGCATGCATTAATTTAAAGGAACAATACAAATAAAATGATGAACAGTAGGGGAAAATGTCTAATGCCAGATCCCTCCTCTCAGTATAAATCTGCCTGATGCCAGCTCAGGTCGGCACGTCGATTTACCCCATACTACCACATACTACCTATTGTGTCATGAAATACGACACACTATTGAATAATATGCTACAAAAAGAGAATTTTTATCTTATAAAGTAACAAGAGATCCCAGAGGGATCTTGGCGCCCACCATTGAATGATCTTCATAGGTTCCATGTCAGATTGATCTTTTCTCTACTTTTCCCTTCATTTTACTAATCTGTATCAATTGAGAAATATCCCTCCAGTACTTTTTAAACAAGGGAAATTAAACTTATATATGAAATTTGAGATTAAGCGATAATGGTTGTCTGTCGACAATGTTTTCAGATTGGTCCAAAAAATGCAATACGACGGACCAAGGAGAACCTACATATGAAAATTGAAAAAGATCCCTTCAGTACTTTCTCAGAAATAGCGATAACAAACTTCTATGGTCAAAATCAAAGATGGCTGCCTGTCGGCCATGTTGTTTTCTGATCGGTCCCAAAATACAATATGCATAACTAGGCACCAAGGAGAACCTACATATGAAAATTGAAAAAGATCCCTTCAGTACTTTCTCAGAAATAGCGATAACAAACTTCAAAGGTCAAAATCCAAGATGGCTGCCTGTCGGCCATGTTGTTTTCCGATCGGTCCCAAAATATAACATGCATAACAAGGCACCAAGGGGAATCTACGTATGAAATTTGAGAAAGATCCCTTCAGTACTTGCTCAAAAAAAGCGATAACAAACTTCAATTGTCAAAATCCAAGATGGCTGCCTAACGGCCATCTTGTTTTCCGATCGGTCCCAAAATATAACATGCATAACAAGGCACCAAGGGGAATCTACGTATGAAATTTGAGAAAGATCCCTTCAGTACTTGCTCAAAAATAGCGATAACAAACTTCAAAGGTCAAAATCCAAGATGGCTGCCTGTCGGCCATGTTGTTTTCCGATCGGTCCCAAAATATAACATGCATAACAAGGCACCAAGGGGAATCTACGTATGAAATTTGAGAAGGATCCCTTCAGTACTTTCTCAGAAATAGCGATAACAAACTTCAAAGGTCAAAATCCAAGATGGCTGCCTGTCGGCCATGTTGTTTTCCGATCGGTCCCAAAATATAACATGCATAATAAGGCACCAAGGGGAATCTACGTATGAAATTTGAGAAAGATCCCTTCAGTACTTGCTCAAAAATAGCAATAACAAACTTCAATTGTCAAAATCCAAGATGGCTGCCAAACGGCTATCTTGTTTTCCGATCGGTCCCAAAATGCAATGTGCATAACTAGGCACCAAGGGGAACCCACATATGAAATTTGAGAAAGATCTCTTCAGTACTTTCTCAGAAATAGCGATAACAAACTTCTATGGTCAAAATCAAAGATGGCTGCCTGTTGGCCATTTTGTTTTCTGATCGGTCCCAAAATGCAATATGCGTAACTAGGCACCAAGGGGAACCTACATATGAAATTTTAGAAAGATCCCTTCAGTACTTTCTCAGAAATAGCGATAACAAACTTCAATTGTCAAAATCCAAGATGGCTGCCAAACGGCCATCTTGTTTTCCGATCGGTCCCAAAATGCAATGTGCATAACTAGGCACCAAGGGGAACCCACATATGCAATTTGAGAAAGATCCCTTCAGTACTTTCTCAGAAATAGCGATAACAAACTTCTATGGTCAAAATCCAAGATGGCTGCCTGTCGGCCATTTTGTTTTTTGATCGGTCCCAAAATGCAATATGCGTAACTAGGCACCAAGGGGAACCTACATATGAAATTTTAGAAAGATCCCTTCGATACTTTCTCAGAAATAGCGATAACAAACTTCAATGGTCAAAATCCAAGATGGCTGCCTGTCGGCCATGTTTTTTTCCGATCGGTCCCAAAATGTAATATGCATAACTAGGCACCAAGGGGAACCGACATATGAAATTTGAGAAAGATCCCTTCAGTACTTTCTCAGAAATAGCGATAACAAGAATTGTTTACGGACGGACGGAGGGACGGACCACGGACCACGGACGCAGGGCGATTTGAATAGCCCACCATCTGATGATGGTGGGCTAATAAATCTATTATACAAAATGGATACTAGTATATTCAGGAATGGACCAGACAACGAACCAAAACTATACATTTATCTACGATACATGTATACTGCCACGTTTAGATCATTTAACATGATTACGTGGGTTTGCTTGGCTTTTTTCCAGAAAAAATCTTTTGGTGACTATAAGGGATCGTTTTATGCGTAATTTGAGCATTTATTGGCCCTGAGAAGGGCCGTTTTATGCGTAATTGGAGCGTGTATTGGCCCTGAAAAGGGCCGTTTTATGCATAATTGGAGCGTGTATTGGCCCTGAAAAGGGGGGGGGGGGGGGGGGGGGTGTGGGTGGTACTCTCCGTTTATTTACGGTGTAGGCGGAGTTTCAACAAAATCTCATTATCTGCACAGAATAAGAAATCATTTTAAAGATTTACTATACTATACTACTTCTTTCACTAGAATGACAAGATCCCGGGTTGTATATAAAACATTGGAACTTTTTTAGTCTTTTGGGTGACCTTGAAAAGGGCCGCTTGAAAAATGCCTTACTCTTATGTTAAGATAGGCTCTTCATAATGTGTTTTATTCGCCATATATATTTTTCCATGCCCCTGTTGATATCTGTGCTGAGATGTACCATGTCTGGATGATAATCCTGGGGGTACTTGATGTCTGTGAACCTCACAAAAAAGTTTTCATAGCGCTTTTGGAGCAGTTGATTAACCCTCTTTCTCTAAATCTGTCTGTCAAAAACTTATTTTGTTAAACCCGGGACCTTGTTGAAATTGCCTCTGGTCATTATCTCAGCCACGTAGACCTGTGTTCCTGCGTTGTTGAAATGGTCAACTAGAACGTCACAAATCCCCTTGAAGATTTCTCTTGGGGATGATGTAGGGGTGATGCTGTTTCCATCAAGATGTAGCAGTATGTAATCCGGCTTTGCGTCTACTGCTTTCTTCATGAGCCTTTCTGGAATGCTGTCTGTTCTCAGTTTGCAAAGTTTTAGTTTGTTGTCCGGTCCATTCCTGAATATACTAGTATCCGTTTTGTATAAAAAAGATTAATTGATAAGATAAAAAATCGTCTTTTTGTAGCATATTATTTGATATTGTGTCGTATTTGAAGACAAAAAAGGTAGTATGGGGTAAATCGACGCGCCCGCTCAGGTCCCCCCTCTGAGATACAAATCTGTCTGGTGCCAGGTCCTTCGTTCCTCTCAGATGTAAATATGTGATAATGACTGCTTAAATGAATATCAATCTTTCATGCTATTGTTCCCATTATGCCCTGTTGTATCAACGCTCATAGATCACTCAGGCAAAATCACCAAATAGATGAAGATGATGATGTAGAAGTGAAAATTTGAAAGAATGGAAACAGTAAATATTCAGTTACTGTCTTTTCTTTCAATAGGCATAGTGAGGGAAATCTTATACAATATAGATATGTAAACGATTTTTTGTTGAGAGTCATGTTTTTAGAATAGTTACTATGAACTTCCAGCTTGTCTTTTTACTCAAATACACTCAAATATACTCAAATACACTCAAATACACATAAAATATACTCAAATACACAAAAATATACTCAAATACAAATGTATTTCACACATATAACCTTATTTTGTGCGTAACATGGTCGTTAATAAGCGATCAGGCTACGATCTTGCGAACTATGATACCCGGATCGGTTGGGATATTTAGGCTTTACTGAAATTGACTTGGAATTATCGAAACGTTGGGAAATGGGGCTTAAATTAGCATTATTTTCAGAGAACAGAGCCAAATATTTGTTCTGAAATGCTCAACTGTATTAATGCAAAACATTAGTGGTTTATTTGACCGAGAAGTAGTTTAAATCAATATTTAATCTGATGGACTGACAGAAGAGAGCGAGGAGACTCATGATCAACAACATAAAACATCAAAAGCGGTTACGTATTGCTCTCGGACTAGGCACAGAATGAACGAGTGTACATGTCTTATTACATGACAGTCTGTCACAAGTTTCCTGTCGCGTTAACCTCTAATATTGGAGTAAGCTTAGAAAATATTATCAACAAACCTTTTCGGCACGTGCAATATACTGTCCCGTAACTTGAAACCGTCTAATTTACGGACTTTCCCAAACAAATATAGATCATGGATTAGACTAGGGAAATAAGAACTATATTCGACGGTTAAATAACCCAGAATAATTGCTAAAGAAGCAATATTCCATACTACGCTAAGCAGAAACATCCTCCTCACAAATCACACCGGAAACGACCCCGGGATTATAAAAGTAGGTTTGTAAACAGAAAGGAAAAAAAATCCGGCCTGGGGAATTAACTGTCTTTGGTCGGTTGTAGAGGAAACCAAATTCGAAATAAAAGCACAAAGTTTATTAGTACAATATGAATTACTTTTTTTATTATATTGATAAGTAAACAGAAAAGGGGGGGGGGGGGGGGGAGGTGAAATAACATCAGCAAGCTTAAGAGCAGTAAGAACAGTGTTTTTTGTTTGTTTTTTTTCGAACATTATAATTTAGGACTGATCGGCCGTTGGACATTTAACTACTGACTATGTTATGTAAATACAGTGAAACCTGCTCTAACGACCGCCTGTCTATAACTAATGACCGATTTTAAGTTCCCCGTGAGATTTGATATATAACAAACCTCTGTATAGCGACTATTGTGACTAACGACAGGTGATTTTGGAACGGCGGTCGCTCATTTGTTTCCTATAGCGACCGATTTCTGTCAGCCACCATCTGTACATGTACAGAAACACATGTTTACAATCGCCAACTACAGTACGTATGTCTCGATGAGCATGTACGGGTTGTATATTCCCGTACCTTACATATTCATCATTAAAAACATAATTGATATGATCAGACAATTTCTCACTCGAAGTGAAAACCCCAATGTATGAGTTTATGCGCGTAAAAAAATGTCACAACCAAAGATAACGCCAACGCAGTTGACATATATATTTTTTTGAAGATGTTTGATATAAACGAAACCATTGCATTGCCTAAGTATCTAACGATTGTAAGTCTCGATTTAAGCATGTTCAAATTTTGACAAAGTATACAGAATCTATATAGGTATTGTCAGCAAAAAGATGAACGAAAAAATCTATAGTGACATACAATGTACTTTATATATGTTCAAAAATCAAAAAAGACAGGGCCAATGATAGAATCCTGTGGTACTCCTACTTTGGTAACACCAACGAGAGAAAGTGAGTCAGCATTCTCATTTTTGTGACATCTAAATAATATGTTAACCATCCCGAAAGGTGTCCAGTAATTCTATAAGAATTCAGTTTTGCCATTAGCCCCAAGTGCAAAATATCGAATGCTTTGGATACGTCATGTACGTATATTACGACTTTGTATATTATAACATGTGCTAATGGGCAATATGGCCCACAGTTAATAAAGAAATTGAATCTGAATTGAATTGAATACGAATGTACAATGTATGCATGTTTTCTTCAACTGTCGTATACATATCATAATAATTTTTTTTTATATATACAATTGTATATACAATTCAATGACTGGCGGGGGGGGGGGGGGGGGGGGGGGATACTCTCCGTTTATTTACGGTGTAGGCGGAGTTTCAACAAAATCTCTTTATCTGCACAGAATAAGAAATCATTTTAAAGATTTACTATACTATACTACTTCTTTCACTAGAATGGCAAGATCCCGGGTTGTATATATTTGTGTTCTTTTCACTCAATATTATTCCACATTTAAAGTGTTTAATAGGTCTTATCTGCTTGTTTAGATTATTTTCCCCAGATGGGGACACAAGTAAAGGACACATCAACAATGCTGCAGCGTGTTTCGTCATTATCAGTATGGGGGAAATATTACAAGTACATTGTGTATATCAATCATAAAGTATACACCATTCAAACATACAAGTAATGGTTAATCATATAATATAATTATACAATATATGGAATAAAAAGAAATACTTCATAAAAGAATAAATCCCAAATTTTCAAATTTTCACTACCCTAATATATATATACACATACACAACTACTGATGCACTAAGTTTTTGTTTAAAGTTCAATACATACATACATATACATATAAATATTTATATTTATGAATTTTCTTCATGACGGATTCATTGTTATTTTTTAGATATGTAAAAAGTGACGGCAATACCCTCCATTGTTCTATAAATATTCAAATAATCATCTACTTAATGACGGATTTATAGAAATATTAGATAAAATAGGTAAACGCTGAAGAAAACTATCCCCTGGTGACAATAACCCCCGTTACTCTTAACACAATTATATATCTTTTTAATGACGGATACTTTTTATCATTAAATCTTACAGAAATCATTGTACCAATTGTCTTCCGATAGTCATTTAAAATCCATGAACACATTGTTTGAGATTTAATGTAATAATAAATTGTCGTTAAGGACACATTTGTGTTGATGATATATCTATGCATGGCGCACTCCCACTTACTAATGTATCCACATACATACATATACATAAGCTTTTATATGTATGTTTATCAATTTCAAGCACAAACATGCAAATCTCTATTAGAAACAGCCTCTTGTACCTGAACTCCATCTACGGTATCTCAATGTCACGACTTTAATAAAAAATATATATAAAAAATAAGAGAACCAAGGAAGTTTGAACACTATACACTTTTAATAATGACTCGTTGCTGTAGTAATATAGCGTGTTCGGTGACATTTATGATGGCCCTTCCGACCGAGCCTACATGCACCCCACACGAGGCCAACGTTCGTCATGAATGGCCGCTATTGTTCTGCGCATGACAGGTATTCAATAGCTTCCTTCTTGTGGGTAAAACATTAACCCCTGTAGAATCAAGCCCTTGTTCCCACTCAAAAACTCCAAATATAGTAAAAAACGTATGCTGTAGCAATCGAGAAATACTCTGATTACCAATCTGATCTTATTTCAAACGGAAAACGAATACGAACAAACATATCCGAGTTATTTGTACCTGTATGGGGATATTTATTTAATTTAACATTTACACGTTTGACTTTTATCATAATTCTCAAAAATGTTCTCAACTGTGAAAGATGGAATGTACATTTGTGTTTTCCTTATAGGATACCTGTCTTTTGTTGGTAAGTACATTTTACTTATTATTGCTTATATGATAAACATTGAAAACAACAAAAATCGGCCAAAAGTATTTATTTGATTAATGTGGAAATCTTTTTCCAGCTTCTAATTTTGAAGCGGTTATGTATTTTGTTCTTAAAATGTTTGTGTCTTCTTTGAAAATGTATTTATCCAATTTAGATTTTAATGAGTCTTTTCGTAAAACCTATTGTAATTTACATGAAATTAATTAAAAATCCTCATTTTACTCTGTTCTTACTCAAATTTTACAATCAGCATACATTATCGCTGTTATCTTAAAATTATTTATTTGTGTGGTTTTTTTTCTCCCTTTTTTTTACTCTTGTCATAAATACCGACATATATATTTAAGTGAAATAGACTGTTTTTCCTGCATGCGAAACCACTTTCAATATATTGTACACTATTTTGACATCTTGGATTATTTTTAATTAAATTTTGTTGATAAACAATTCGAATAGGGGCCGCGTCTATATCTAATGCCATTTTTTAAAATGAAATATGCATACTCAATAAAATATTGTAATTGTACATATGACACTTATGTTGATGTTATCATCGTAGCCTATCGTTTTGAAGGTTTAGCAAAATCCTGAAAACAAATCAAAGTTTTAATATATAAGGAACTTATAATTAAGATAATATACAATGTACATTAATGTAAATGACTAGACCTTGAAGTAAGCAGTCATCATAGCAATTGGAAATGGTTCAAAATGACTCTTGAGTTAATCCCATGGACACGGAAATGAAAATTTCGACATATCATATGCGAAATCCACGTTTCATATGTGAAATTTATGTTTCATATATGAAATTCACGTATCATATGTTAAATCCACGTACCATATTTGAAATCAACGTATCATATGTAAAATACACGTATCATATGTGAAATCCTTGAAATTATCTCCCTTTAAAACCAGGAACCTTTGTGTAGATCACCAGCCATATAAAAATATATAGGTAACGGTATATACTGACATCTCTCCGTCACGAATCCATTATCATATCCTTGTATGTCACACTTAATCATATAGTATCACGTACATAATATCGATTACTTATATAGATAAATACTACAATATTCATCTCTTTTCAAAGTATACCTACAACAAAACAATATAAGCAATCGATACATTCATGTATTTGGTATCTAACCACTGATATGAATAATAGTTACAAAATTCATCTCTTTTCAAAGTATACATACAACGAAACATTAAGCAATTTGTATATACATGTACCTTCCAGATTTGATGGTTAAATCTAGCAATGTGATGTTTTTATTATGCCCATTATGCACGTACAAATGTAAGCAAATTCATATAAAATAAAAGTTTGCCTTCGACGAGACAATAAGATCGAATGCGTTCCCTAATTATATGGTTTAATCATAGCGTTTAGTTCATGATGTCATTTTCATATTCAAAAGCACCATTCACTAAAGTGGCACGTATTAATCAGACATAAATATCGACACTGTTCTGGCTATAGTGCTTGGCGACTATTTTGATTCCACATTTATAATGATATGTTGATTACGGGAGGATTATGTTTACTTTACATAAACATATGAATATATATATATATATATATATAAATATTTACATCTAGGTGTCTCTATATCTTTCGGGGAATGGATTAAAACACATAATATGCTGAAGTATATCATGCATAATACAAGAAGTAAACGTACTTGTGCAGATATACTTACTGAAAAGAAATGTGTCTATATTAATAGTTGAAGTATAAGAGAAGAAAAACATTTCATTCATAAATTGTAATTTTACAGATTGTTTAATCTAAGGTCTCAGTAACATAACATATTGTTTTTTAAATGACAAAATTTAGGTAGAAAACGTGCAACCAGCTAAGATATTAAGCAGAAGTCTTGTTAAACAACTTGCATTTTCAAGATATCGAAAAATGTGGGTCACGGGATATCAAATAACAGTTTGTGGTATATTTCACAATTATTCCCGGATATTTTGTAGGTGTTTGTTTTGCCTATGTTGATAAATTGAATATTACAGGTCGAAATAGACTTTGCATAATATGTATGGGTTGTTTGATCATGTCTGTTTCAAAATCAATTTGAACTTGATCCAGTCATAAAGCATGAATCTTATTATCAAAACCGTACATATATTCCATACAATATTTATAAATATGTATTTGAAGACTTATTCAAATTAAAATAAATATAATAATTATTATAAAATATAATCTAAAATATTTTAATGGAAAATACATAAAAAAATATAACGATGATTGGTTCTGCAAACAGGGAGTGGACCACTGCCATTTGAGTCATGACTAATCGTATTTAAATGTGCTCTATCATGGTCACACACAAGCACAACAGGTTGTCAGGTTTGAAAATGAAATAAAGTGTTTTTCAGAATTGGGAAGTTTTTTTTTTTAATTTTGTGTACAAAGTATTATGTGTATAATATGACATGTCAACAATTTCCTATTTTCTGTTAAACATAATGTTTATTATTAACATCATCATATGTTTAAATATTTCAGGACATTACAAACGTACGCGCTTAACAGAATACACAGGAATTGTCACAGTACATGTATATTTATGTTTTGAACAATTGATCTTTTTACGTTACAATCCATTAACGGAGTATGTGTAAGACGTTGATTGTTCATTGAGGACAAGTTGACAACATTATTATTTACGGCAAATTTAAAGTTATAGATTAGGGTTAACATTTGATTGACAGGTCCAATCAAAACGATAAATAATATGATCTTTTGGACAATCTATTTTATCATTATTGTATCTGTCACTACAACAGGAAGTTCAAAAGAGTACTAAGGAAAATAATTACTGACATAAGTATTAAAAACAAAACTCTTTAGGAAGTAGGAAAGCATTAGATTATTTGGAGCAAATGTCACAAGGTGCGAGTTGTGGGCTGGTTGAACCTCTCATATAGCAGCGTACACACTCATTGTATCCATTTACCAAGTTAAACTATTTCTTTGAAGAGTTTTACTGGTGATAACTAAAGATTTAAAAATATTTTATACATGTACAATCGGATATTTTCGTTGTCTTTAACAAAATTATAACAGGACATCTTATTTCTTTCTTGGCTAACAGTATTAATTTATATCATTTAGGTATTCTATTGGTTTTCGAATTTAAAAAAAAATCACCACTAGTCCACATCTGAAATAAAAATTTGAAAAATGAATTAAACAATTTGGCAGTGCCTCTTATAACTGCAGGTGTTGTAAATACAATGCTGTCTTAGTGTAAGCCTGGCCTTACCTGTAGATTTATAAGGTTGTGTTGTTAACTTTTAAACAATAACTGATTGTGTATTATATATGGTACGTTATTCGCCTCATATTCGAGGTGGTGTTTTCAGGCCATTTACTGATATAGAAAGGACCTATGTACAATTGTGTATTGTAAACTTATATCGATATATTAAAAAAAAAATCAAACGAAATAGTTAATACCAATGCTTATAATATGCGTTAACGTTGTAACGGTTTGTTTCTTAAGCAGAGATTTATATGTTAACGGGAATAGGTAGTTCTCTGGTTATAAATCATTAAATTGCATTATTGGACTACAATTTTGTGAAACAAAAAATAAATAAATAGCCAAATAGATAAATAAATAAATAAATAAACAATTAATTAAATAAATAAATAAAACCCCGTTGGAACCCCTCGGGTCATCAGACAACAACTACTGTGTGATACATACCATGTTATCATGTTTCACAATAATTGTTTGGTCTACACGGGTAACACATTCCTGTTGTGTAGAAAGCGAGTGGGTTTGTAAAGGCCTTTTGTGTACATTTTGTAAAGGTGATTTTGCATCCATGACTGGGATAAACGAAATCTTTGTTTGAAGGTGCGGTGTCAGTTATATCTTAATTATATAAATTTTTACAGAAAGCAAATCTTGATATTATCGACAATTGTTTATTCATTTACCTTAAGAGTCCATAGACGGACAATTTCATGATTAATTACAGGGGTGCATTATACAACATTATATTTCGAATATATTTTATTATTTGAAATCAACATCATATGTTCTATGTCGGCTAGTTATACTCTTACCTACTTTTGTGATATAAAAACATATCAGTATATAATCTATCATTACTTTAACGACGATGTTTGCTCACCAACTAAATATTACGGTAGATTCAAAATGGACGCCACTTAGTATTCTTGTCATTCTTATACAAATATTCGCGAGGGATTTGAATTCGCGTTTGACTCTCCTCGCGAAATAACGCGAAAATAAATCCCACGCGAAATATAAGTGATTTACAGTATATACTATGTATGTGCTATTGAATGAGAACAGTTTTTCTTTTTTACTCCAAACAAATTCGACTAAATGCCATACCACGACCGGAAATTCGGCATAGCAGTCTAAAACTATTTGTATTCCCGTTCCCACTAAATTATCATGATATTCATTGATAATTTGAAATTTGTATCAATTTCAATAGTTATTAAAGTATATTACACGTAAATTCAAGTATGCCATACATTAATTTTGTAATGAAATGTTAATTCAATACAGTAGTATTAAAATCATCGATACAGTATTTAATTACACAACTCCTCATATGAGGACATAGTTCGTCACACAAAAGTTATGACTTGAGAAGAATAAATTAAAGAACCTGACTTGTTACGAAATTTATATGCTGGTTTACTTATATAGTAATTTGTTTTCAAAACAGTTCCTTATGAGGAAATATTCCTTTCATTCTTCATTTCATTTCAAGTTTCATTCTTCGCTAATGCAATTATAAAGTCGTGACCACCATCTGACAAACTCCGACTAGATAAATGCTACTTATACTGATACTGTTACGAAATACAAAGCTATATTTTTGTCATAGGATTAAGTCCATATCGGGGCAAATATTTACATAATTATTTTACATAGACTGTTAATCTTTCCCCACAAATGTATCGATAACGACATAACATCTTCTACATGCTCCAACGAATTATTAGCAAAACAATACATACTCGTATTTCAGCAAAGTCTAGAAATTGTGAACATGTGGGTCCCATTTCGTTATATTGAGGAGATTCATAATGTCATTTTCAATTTTGTTGTAATATTTGGTGCCCATTTTAGGTTGTTATTACATATTAATTTTGGTCTAAATCGCGGACGTCTCTGAATTGCAATATTGTATCTGGTTATGAATGTAGTGTTTGAGAGAAAGGATTTCACAATAACTAATACCAAATACTAGCGAACAAGAGACACAAAAGGACTCATATTTTTCTTTATGATATTACTTTGAACAGCTGCTGATTGCACGTTCCCTGAGAATGTTACTGGACTATGGCATAGTGCAGACCGAGGAGAGTTGACCTTCAATTCAACATCTATATTTGGTTATAGTGTAGACGTTCCAAATCTAGGAGTAATGGATTTCAACTGTATTGATCAATCAGGATCTACTTATCTACTGCAGTAAGTGCCTTTCTCTATCTTTTAAATTTGGTACTAGTTAAAGGAATTGATGATTAAGATATTGTTCAATGTTTTCAGATTTTAAACTATCCTCGGAAACAGTTAAAGTAACACTTTTTTTGCAATATCAATTCCAACAGTACACTACCTTATCGCGGAATCCCTTTCCAAAGTACTGAACATTGTATATTGACATTTTGTTAGTGTCGATTGGAAACTGGTAAATTATTTCAAATTACAGTTTAATCAGGTAAAACTACAAAAGGATACGATTAAAGTTAAACATTTATACTTTATCGTGTATTTAGCGGATAAATAGATAAATTATTACATACATTGTGTTTCAGACACATGCGTTTTGTGTAACACTGGTTATGGTAATTTTACATAAATAAACAAAACTGAAATTATATACATGTATGAAGTGCATTTCCTTTATTTCAGAGGTGTACAATTCATAAATATATTTGGTAAGATAACCCGGTTTTTCCTGTGCTTGGAGATGACGAAAGTGAATGATGACGTATTTTACTACTACGTTGGAACGGGTAAGTCCCCGCGGACAGTATATCTGTACTAGCATCTAACAAAGAGGCATATCAATATTCTGTTAGAATATGCCACTTTAGGACACTTCTGTCTGTTATTGCCTTGTATACTGAACGAATGATGTACATCTCAATATATATATAGATCATTGTAGCCAGGAAAATGCACTCTAGGGTGCTTTGCAAATTCATTTGCATTACAAAATGTTTTATTGTCAACACAACAAGTAAACAACAACGTATGCTTACATAGACGATTATCACAATTTTGTATTGACAAAAGAGATTAGACAACAGCTGACATAGATATGTAATTCAATTTCTATTATAAGGTGATACCATCAACATGTTATGTCAACTCTATATGACATAATTTCTCTGAAGATTTACCCAACTAAATATTCGATAGATTTATGTGTTCATATCTTCAAGGTTATACAGTGATGATGCAATTACTTTTCCTTTTATTAATCCCCCCCCCCCCCCCCCCCCCCCCCCGGGACTATTTCTTCGAGGGAACTACTTTTTATACTACCATACCTCACTCATATCATATACACTGTGACACACTAACAGGATTGATTTGAATTGTTTCACCTTTAAATTAAACAATATGATACTATAGCAATTTGTTTTTTGCTGCTATTGGGCGTCAATGGTTTTAAACTAACTTTGATAGTCATACACCTACCCCATCCGATGTGTTGTGAGAAACATAACTTAAAAGTTCTATTTACGATTATGATTGATAATTCTGTATTTCAG
Source organism: Pecten maximus (assembly GCF_902652985.1). NCBI lineage: Eukaryota > Metazoa > Mollusca > Bivalvia > Pectinida > Pectinidae > Pecten > Pecten maximus. Next base: position 35,565,062 of record NC_047020.1, read on the forward strand.
TGTTAAATGCTAAATACGGAAGCAGTGCCAGACTTTCATTTATATAGTGTACAAGTATAATGGGTGTGTTGTCGTTTTTTTTTCAGAATATGATAATTTTCTGAGCGACTTCCTGTTTGGCAGAATCGACGAGATCGCAACATTGGAACAGGCATGTAACAGACCAACACCATACGAAGTGGCTACATACATCATGCTGATTAGAGACGGTCAGTATTTCGCACTTTTTTTTAGTTTCCCGTTAAGCCAAGCAGGATATGATTTGATTCATCATGATAATGCACATAGTATACTTGCTAAGATGAGGAAGTATTCAAGTATTGCATGAATGATATGTACATGGTCTACACAGGCAAAATGGCTTTATGTCTTTCGTGTCAATTGCCCTCGCCATGAGATGGGGGGGTGGGGGTGGGGGGGGGGGGGGGGGGGTGGGTGGTCATATAGTGTTATCCGTTTCCTTCGCGTGGCGTCGCGTTGCATCCCGTCCCGTCCCAATGCTATTTAACTTGTTAACCTCAGGAACTGGTTGTGTGATCCTCGCTGTGTTCCGGGTTGTCAAGTGGCAGCGGGGGCATTTATGTCTTACAGACTTTTATTAGTTTCAGGTCAAATTTACCTCAAGACATTTTGCCTGAATATATCGTCCCTAGCACATTTTTGAAATCGAATTTTATTTCAATGTAAAAAATTATTCATTATTATCACTTTCTTTTTTTCCACGTCCTATATTTGCTAAAAAAGATAATATATATATATATCCTCACTGCTGAAATGTGATTTTTGAAACAGCTAGATATTTTTAACTCTTTGATGTTCCAACTGTTTTCGAAATATGTATTAGTTAAACTGTAAAATACTATAACAAATAACCTCAAGGCTTGATCTGGATCTAAACTACCAAACATTTCACCTTTATACATTCTCTCTTTAATTAGATGGGATATTTTCATGCTTAAAATCTATTTAAGCATTGATTTTTTAGTTTCATCGGGGTATGAAACAAATTTTGTTTGCAAACTGTATTCATACCCCGATGAAACTAAAAAAAAAATGACATCAACGCTTATAATTAATTTTTGAAAATGATTTTCTAATTTAAAACATGTTTATGTACAATTTTACTGGTTTTAAATGGGATTCTTTTTCTCAAATCAATACGCAACGTCAATTGTCGTATTGTGACGTCACATTTTTCACGCCATTCTCGGAATTTCTTTCATAGAAGAATGAAAAGAATTTTTCGACCAATCACATTTGAGTATTTACCATGAAAACAAAGGAAAATTAATTATATCAATTTCTAGAAAAAAAACATGTTCATTACAGGTTGACATAACATAATACAAAATAAATCATAGTATGAGTTATTTGATTCTATACCCATATCTAATATTTTGTTTTTGATTCTTCAAAATGAGTATGACAAATTATTATTGTCCTTTTCTCTACGGGGCCGAGTGGTTAAGGTGTCCCGACACTTTATCACTAGCCCTCCACCTCTTGGTTGCGAGTTCGAAACCTACGCTGGGCAGTTTCCAGGTTACTGACTTTAGGCCGGTGGTTTTTCTTCGGGTACTCTGGCTTTCCTCCACCCCCAAAACCTGACTGTTAATAGGACGTTAAACAAAAACAAACTAAATTAAACAAAACGAAACCTTTTCTCCACACGGACGACCCATGGAACACGTGGCGTCCTACGGATCTCGTAGATAAATACTTCTGATTTCTCTTCCTGTTGTTTTTCTTTTTCCATTTCATATTTTGCAATATTGTAGCGACAACTGATTTGTTCTGGAAGATTGTGTTTAAATTGATGTTCAGTTATGATTCATTCTCTATCCTAATTTCACAGGGTCCATAGAAAACAAGACCGCCGTTACTGTGTGTCCGGATCCCCTACTGGCCGTGTTTGAGAATGTGACCATATCAGACGAGTCTTCATCTCAATATTGTTCCGCTAGTACCTTAGATGTCTGCTCTGATCGCACGGAAATGAATTTCACCATCACAGACCCCGCATGCGTTTCCCCGTTGTCACCATTTTCATGTAAGTAGTAATTGCAATATTTCTAATTTGTGCAAATAATAGGAGTAGTTGTTGGTTTCTCTTTCTGAAATTTGCATCTATGAGACAAAATGCAGTATAATTAGTCATAGGTTAATACATTTTAGTATATAAATTAAAACTTACATAAATGTCGTGTAAAACCTTCCAATTCCAGCTGATAACCAGTTCAAATGCGTCTACTACCTCAATGTCGGGTCCACGATCTACTTGTCTGCTTGGAACCTGGATCCCACCATCACCAATCCGACGACATATCAGTTTGTGTGCTTCGTAAGTATTTTTTAGTGTACAACGTATTATTTTGATGGTGTACGTAAAATTACAATTCTCAATGTACTTCGGAAATAAAAATAAGCGATATAATAACGAGCCTGTAGTTCTAACGTGACCACAATATATAAATATGCATGCAGACCCGTTCAAAAGTACAAAGAGAATGGAACCAGATGTCAGAAAAGAGTAAGCGTCTTCTGCTTCATCCACGGCAGAAAATCAGTACTCTTTTTATTTTATACGCTCTTAATGCAGCCTGAAATGACTATTCCATCTAGTAATTAAAAAGACGTACTTCTATCTCAATAAATCATTTAATATTCTGTCTTTTTTTCCGTAGAGTATCGCTATCACGAAAATGCCTTATTGTATTAACGGAATATTATCAATAATAGTAATGCACAAAAGTATACAGCGTACTATATAATTTCCAAAATTACTTATATAATGGTATCATTATTGCAGGCCTTACAACAAATAGGAGATGTTGTGTTTGCCACCGAGACACCGAATTTCTGTACTAATACTACAACTGAGACAACACCAGGAACCAACAGAGCTGGAACTACGGGACACTCCCATTTCTTCACATCCACTTCTAGTAATTCATAAAATCTAATAGTTAAAAACTAAAACTGATAGTATCATATGCGCATACATGTAGTTTGTCAAAATATTGGAAAATGGTCTTTTAAGGTTACGTAGTTTATAAAGTGAAAATAGAAAATGCAAACTTATTGATTGTACAAGTATTATCTAAAATTTGTAATCAACTGATATTAATTACTCTGGGGTGGAGACGCACGAGGAAACTCAAACTTAGCTAAAGAAACTCACATTTTTTAAATGCGTGCTCATGATTTCATTTTGGGGTTAAAGCCCTAATATATACGACATGTACACTGTGATATAATGTTTTCATAGATGTTTTTATTTTCTTTTACAGCAACTTGTTTGACGACTTTTAACGGTGAGTCGAACAATTAAATGATATTAATTGCAACCAAATTATAAAATGTGAATTAAAAAATGAAAAAAAAGAAAATGATGAAATGTTTTTTTTTTTTTTTTTTTTTTTGTGAATTAGAAAAAGGAACATTATTTACTTTATTTCATTTTATAATTGCAGTTGAACATTGAGACATATTTGCTATTTCTTTTATCCCTATGTGTTAAAACTGATCTTTTCATCGCTTGCGCTAACGCTGTGCTATATAGCTTGTATTTTCACCAGGGGATATATCTTTGCCATGTAAATATATTTGTCTTTTATTTATATCATCTCTTATTTTTATTTACAGTTACAACTGCAGCACCAATTGTCCAGGATTTGACACCACTATACGCACTAATGGCACTTCCGCTTTGGATACTTTTGTCCCTTCTGATACTACTCGCAATACTCCTTTACCGGAAGTTTGGGTGCATCTGTATGAAAATCAAATGTCCAAAACGAAAGCCGAAACCGAGACCAGAAACCCCGGATATGGATGTTAGTCGTGGCGAGGCAAATTCCAGGCGAGCTTTCACTATGCGTAGCGATGTCTATTTCAAACAGAATGGAATGAATATATCTCTCTTCCGGCCTAAGAAAGCACTGAAGATATTCCCGATGTTTGATTCGTCTTGGGATCCGAGTGCTCTCCCTTTTATTTTACCGCTACCGAAGGTGGAGCCAATCTACAATGACCCTCTAGAAATCTACATGAGAGACCGTTTGCCACGCCGGAAGTCAGCACTCAGCCTTTATAGCTTTGATGCTGTATTTGTAGGGCAATGGTAACGGTACCGTTACCCACAAGTAACCTGCTTATCACTACACATATCTCAGTGCAAAGCCTATCAAAAAGATCCGAACATGAAATATATATTTGCACTACAATATACTGACGAACATGTCGATGTAAAATCTTCTCTTTTTGTACGTTCAAGCATACATTGTATACCACTTGCCACTTTTAGCTGCTCCCTTGCGTGTTAAAAGGATGTTACCAACATATACTGTATCCATTTGTGAATTAATATTTAATTGTGAATCCATTTGTTGAGGCCCTTTTGAACATGTCACTTTCCGTTGTGGATTTCCACACAGTGTTTTTATCTGTTGTGCCATTTGTACAATCCCTTTCATTTTTGAATGTACAACGTATATGTATTTTGTTTGATGTTTCTCATTGTTAGAGTATCGTCATATTTGAAACCTCCTATTGGAAATGTTTGAAATTGCATCGTATACAGCGAAATAGATTGTATTCGAAATCGCTGTACTCCAAAATATCAAATACGTTCTTCTTTAACTGAAAATGGGTCACATGCATATCTTCTTATAAATTGATCTTGTTTCTACTTTCCTAGTGCCTCTTTTCTATTGTGATTTGTTTTCTACTGTAATTGGCTTCCTTCTTTACACCAGTTATTATATAATTCTGGCTGTTACAAAAACAATATTGTGTCCATGTTAAATATACATTTATTTGTATCTCTCCATATTCAAGTTGTAAATACTATTGATGTAATCGCATTCACTAAACTATATATAGAGGGTATCATTTTAGCGATTAAGAACTTATCTAAAATGCAATTACTACGTATTTTATATGTAAAATTATGTGTGTCAAATATTATTTGCAAGAATATTACGAAAATTCTTAACTTCAGAACATCAATCTTACAAATCTTACATATTTCTGTACCTATACAATAGAGCATTTCTATTACGTTCAGTTCGGTTGAACAACAACAAAGGGTACCGTCATAACGAAACCGTAATTCGTAACTCAAGCTGAATATAGATTAAACGACAATAGATATAATTAGAATCATAATGACTCATTAATTATTATATCAAGTATTATTACTTTATATAAATTCAATGATGATTGGCTATTCAAATCGCCCTGCGTACGTCGTCTGTCCGTCTCTCCGTAAACAATTCTTGTTATCACGATTTCTCAGAACGTACTGAAGGGATCTTTCTCAAACTTCATATGTTGGTTTTCCATGATCCCAAATTGTGCACGATTTATTTTGGGACCATCTTTGATTTTGACAATGAAGTTTGTTATCACTTGAAATTTGTTATCGCTATTTATTTTAGGAAGTATTGACGGACCCTTTCTCAAATTTAGGTAGGTTCCCTTTGATCTCTAGTTATGCATATTTCTGTATAGGACCAACATGACAACAACATAATTACAGGTTGCTCCTGCTATACAGTGTTATATAAAGTTATTAAAAATGTTTTAAAGGAAGAGTGAAAGAAGGGAAAAGAAGAGAAAAGATCATTCTTTCATTTCACTGATATGGATTATTCCATGGTGGACTCCAATATCCCTCTGGGATCTCTTGTTTTACTATAGAAATGTTATTTCATATCATTATATGAAAGAAGTACAAATGTATGACAGTATGATAGGTGTGAAAGAGTGGCTGATGGTGAATGCAAGTCTGTTTTTATTGATTTTTTTTACAAGAAATTCATCAAAATATCATTTTTGCAAATCTAATGCGCTATATGCGTGTGCCAGGAATATTCTCTTTATCAAAAAACGGTACTGGTTAAGACGTGAATTCTTTAGATTCTCTATTACATCATTTATGACACTTGAATGTTTCTGTCCATAATATATACATTACATTTGACCTTTTCTGTTATAACATATCATACATAATGTTATCGTTTATTGATACTTGATGAAATTTGAAAAAAATATGGATATAATCCAATGTATGGGAAAATATTTTTCTTTCAATGTTAAACATATTGTATAAATGTATTTAATTGTATGAATATTTGGAGAAAAAAATGTCATTGCGTTGTTACCTTTGAATAGAGGATATCTAACAGGGTCTTCCTTAATATGAAATGAATTTCACAAGTAGGGCTAATATATTGACATTTTTACGGGTGTGCAACACGAGTGAAGAATATCAAAGTATAATTAACACAAGTGAAATATATTTGGTATTACTGAAGACTATGTTATGTATTCTGTTTATTACATTTTTATAGGAAAATATACCGGGTCAGCTTTTAAGTGTCCCCATTGTTGTTTGTAACCAGTGTCTTGATTTGTCACATCAGAGCCATTGTTATTTTTTCGCTAGTGAAAAATATTACTTTGATATGGATATCGTATTTTTATAATACTTAAATCAAAGCTATGTAATTTCTACAAAGTATGTATATTTCTTTTTTTATTTGACCTCAAAAGATTTGATTATAAATTTGTGACTCTCAGAAATTATGAAAATTGTATCATTCCTTATTTCTGTAAGAAAATCTATTATGTATCAGTACATGTAAGTCTTTGTATTTTTTCTTAATATTGAAATGACGATATAAAACAATAGCATACTTAACAATATAAGTTACATGTGTCTAATGTCCAATTAGAGGCTGTAGTTTTTTCTAAAATGGCATTGCCCTGAGTTATACCATATGTAACTTGAACTTTTATGAAATTTTATTACTACCAATCCTTTGATATAGACAGTCTATTGACTATCGGCTCAAAAGCTGCACATGTAGTTACTTGAATTAGCATCTGTTTGGCTAACCACAAGAGAAATAATTTAGAGCAAAATATGATTTCGTGAAACGATTTGTCCATCTGTAACGACACAGATATTTATACAGAGAAGGTATCATTTGCTGTATCATATTATTATGATTACTAATCTTGTTATTATTAAGTTATTTCCTTTAGTATTCATCATTGTTATTTGATCGTATTGTTTTGTTCACTTTTTACCTTTAAGCTAGCATATTTGTATGTTTATCTTTTAATGTTATTTAATCTCAACTATCAGTGCTCAATGATATTTTGAGTATGCATATACATAAGACAAATAATACTTTAAGTTTTATCTGTGATATTTCCAATAAAACTGTGATCATCTGTGATAAATGGACAATTGAGGTGTAATTATGTGTTCACAAATGTCCTGTGATTGCATGCTGAGAAATGCTGAATTAACCTTGATAAGTTATCTTCTTTCTAAAATATATAGTATATTTTTCATTTCAACTTGCTTTGATTTCTTCCAATGTCAATTTAGTTATGAAATATATGTCTCATGAATCCATGCGCTTGTTAAGAACTGAATTATGAGCTGAATAATGTTTGTTATGTCTAATAGTAAGGGTTGTGAAATGCGCTAGCTGAAATAGGAAAACAAATCATTTAAATAAACAATACGTTAGTAAATAACGTCTTTGAAATTATTATTTATGTGTATTTAACGAAGGAACTATGCGCAGGACTCTTAATTCATTTCTATGTTATCAAAATATATCTTAACACATCCAGCTTATGTTGTGTTTCAAATTGATTTTGTCAACAGATAAAAATAAACAATACCCGCTTGCAGTATTCGCAATGGTAACCAAAACAGCTTCGCGATGGGGCTCCAGAAAAAGGTCGTAGAGAATTTCGATAAACTGTGCTATTTGATTTGACCCTTTGGCCCTCGCTAACCATAAACACGGATGTCTTGAAGTGACATACCAAACATTGTTATTTTCCCACAATATAACTAATAGCTGATGGTAGATTTGTGAGTAGTTGATCATCAAAGCTTCCAAATCTCTCCGATCTTAACAATTTGTTTTGTAAATGAGTTATATCTGTTGAAAAAAAAATGCTTTTGATTTTATTAGTTTAATATCAGTGTAACCACACAGCGTCTTTCTCTCTATGTGCATTCGGCTTATGAAAGTTAACGTGCCGCCGTTCTGATATGTCGTTTTTATCATTCCCAATCGTGAAACAGGCAGTGTCTTTGTCAACCGAAGTGTACTTTTTTATTTACCATCTGCATCAAATACTGATACAAGTCATGCTACAAAGTTTATAAATAACTGAAGGCTAATCTTATTGATATGAATCAACTCGCGAAGATCAACTATTCAACTCCCGTACAACAGACGCAGACTGACTATGTAAGGTCATTGACATACACGTGTAGTCATGTACTGTAAGCAGTGCATTACGTATTTGACTATCACCAAGGGCGGTGCACATGATCACCAGAGTCATGTCTTGGCAGATGTGGTTTGGGATGCAAGGAAAGTTCACAATGAGGAAACTGTTCGTGATGCTTCTTGGAGCTACCATATTAGGTATATATCAGCATAGACTGTCATTGAATAGCGGAAGTTACATCTCGAATATCTCCTTAAAGTTGACATGTTGATAATATTTACTGCGTTATAGGTTGCACTTTTTGATGGATGTTATGTCGTTTTGTGTCAGAATCATATACAGAAATTTAATTTACAAATTTAATATCAAAGTAAAAAAAAGTGTAAAAAAAAAAAGAATTATGCGACTGTTAATATACATTTTACAAATAAAATAAAATATAATCTGTGTCATTATCATAAACGTATACATAATACTACGTGTAGTATAGAGAATGCATATAAGATATTATTTACCATGTAAATGTACATGCTATCGAGGTATTCTTAATCAGAGATTTCTATGCTGGAATCAAACACTAAATTATGAATCGCTGTTGGCACGGTGCGTTTTATATACTATTTCGATTTATTTTTCACTTGTCAATTCATCAATATGCTAATCTGTTAAAATGTGTAAATGCGCGAAAATTCGAGTTTTGCAATCTAAGTACACGTACGTTAGTAATTGCAATACTGGTGAATTAATCGCGTTTGTATATGTCACTAGTAAAATATGCCCTGATGCGTATTTGTGGGCTGTGCCATTCATAAATCGATCGCGACATCGTAATGAGGACAATGCGTTACGCAATGGAATTGAAATGGAACACCATGGCTGCCATCATTTTGTTCTCCTAAATCCTATCAATTTTTTAAATTATGCGATAGATAAATGATATTTTATTCCAATCATTAAAGTAAGCAGAAAATACGAAATTGAAAAGGGGCCACAAGAGTTCAATTGAATTTCCGAGGTATGTTGTTGGACGCTCTCTATCACGTGTCAATTTGTGTCTCTAAGAAAGCTGAGAAACAGGCAGGACTGTTTTGTCCTTCCGTACGTTACTCAATGAGGTAGTCACTAATTACTTCAAGGAGGCATCTGGATAAAAAAAACCTGGCTGTTCACGGGACGATAAACCCGTCAAGCAAACCGAGTTGAAAATATGAGTATAGTTGACCTATGTTTTCGTTCCATAGAGTATTTCTATTTTGACCATACCTATCTTCCATTGGTAATTAAATGTATTCGTAATGTATGGCAAGTCAAACTAGTTAAAAGCTGGATCAAAATTGCGCCATGAATATAACTAAAAGTCGTCCTGTTATATTTTTTATATGATTAAGGACGTTTCTTCATGCTGCTTTCAAAATAACACAAAGTACAACGCTATCTATCTATAACGGTCATGAGAACACTAATGCCGTATAGTGTTGATGGTGCCTGCCATGTATTTTCGGCGTCAGTGACTAGTACGATGGTAATCAATTTAAATCTCGCGACCGAAAGAGCTTTTAACATTATATTTATCCTATGTCAAATGTCTTATTGAAGATATTTTTCTTCCGGTTATTATTTTCAAATTGCTTAAAATCTATGATAATTTAACTCTACTATTTTTTTTTTCTTTCATTGCAGCTCTTAGCTTAAGTGTGCAAAGTTGCAGAATTCGACAACAAAACTGGCAAGTACGACAAACAGCATCTCTGTGTGTACAAGCCGACACAGAAAGATTGACAATCAAAGCAAACACTTTGATACAATGTCTCGCCTACACGCAGCCTCGATTTGCAGAACGTGGATTAGTCTCATTCAACTCCACCTCCGGTTTATGCACAATTCCAGAACATCCAGAAATTTCCAGTACACATGAGCAAATGTACGAAAGCGATTTGGTACCATTATGCGTTAATCAAATAACAGGTATGTTTTCGTCTTATAAAGGTACAATATAGACTTAACTTATCACTGACAGTTGTTCTCAAACTTACCAATTAAAATGTCCAAGTGTTTTGTTTTATTATGTGTTGATTAAAATCTACATCAATGAGTTAATTTCCTACCCAAAAATTATTATTTCATATTTTTGAAAGTTTGATACAAGGTTGTACTTTGTGGAAAAAACTACGATCGATATTAATGTTGATGTCCCGATACTGGAACTCTTTGTGTTTTAGTGTAGAAAGGCGGCATTGAAACGAACAAACATCACTACACGAACGCAACGAATCGTAATTAATCAAACGTATTATTTGCCGATAATTTTCATACTGTATTATATTGAACGTTTTAAGATATACGTGCCAGTTTGTACGTTTAATATTTTGCTAAAACCACGGCCTTCATCGTGACCATGACAGTCGATCCCGGCTTCCATCAGGAATGCGGTGACAAAGTGAAAGAAGAATTCTTACGCTTAACTTACTCGTTAAGCTATACACATAGCTAATATTTTTTATGTTACCCTACTAAATCTCATCAATTTAAAACATCACAAACTGACAAAATACTGCAAAAGGTAGCATTTGAGTCGGGCGTTGCAGACACAACGCGAAACCTGTAAACAACGACGTCATTTGAATGTTAAAGTGTCAACAAAGTCCAACGTTGTTTACTAGTATATTACATGAATACACTAATAAGCAACATAATGGGGCGCAACATTAACAGTGATGCGTATGTATACACCGTCCCGACAGCCGTCATGCATCAGTAATTTCACTCAAAATAATTAAGTACTTACATACAATTGTACGTAATGCGAATGAGTAGTAATCAAGTAAGTGGTTTGGTTTCAGGTTTGCATTTTGTTCTATTAAATATTTAGGTCTCATGACGCATGACTAAAACACTGATGTATTGTAAAAAGGCTATCACTGAGCAGGTCAGGAATATGTCTATCCATTATCAGGAATATATTGAACATTCCAACCTCTCAATTGATTATTGATTGTTTTAAGATTATAAAACATTGTTAAAATATAGCTCACAAAGTAACGGTACACATCATTTTGCTGAATATTTCGCTGGTGTTTAGAATTCGTTGTTTTTTGTAGAAACGCGAATATAGCGAAAATAGAACCCCTGCAAAAAATAACCACTATACAGTAAAATTTCAAAAGCCGCCAGAAGGACACACAGCTCCCCTCAAACAACTAATGAGTGTTAAGCAACTACCTTTTATAAACTCTAGAAAAGAGAAACGGAACTGAAAGTCTTCATCACAGGGGAACACGCTAATCCTAAGGCTAAAAGTGAAAACAGTTTCAAGGGAGATGTAAGTTGATGACTATAAAAGGGGGAAAATATAACATCCTAAGCACAAAAGCTCTTATGAAGTATTCAATGGCTTACCAGGTACAATTCTTAAGGCAATAATTGTTTATTATAATGTAAGATGAGAATATGCAATTTCCAAATATAGTATATCTTATGAATTAGTCAATGGCCTAGAAGGCAGAATTCGTACACCCCGTCACTTAACCCCCAGGTGTATATATAGCTGGACGAAGAACATATACCTGTTTAAGTGTGACTATACAGTAACTGTAAGATGTTCAAACGTAGGAATGGAATATTTATAGGAAAGCAGCTAAAAGGGATTCATATACCTTGATTATCGTCCGAAGTCAATTGCACTGTCAAAGTGAAAATAGCGTGAAACATGTAAAATAAAAACATTACCTCTTTCTATCAAATAGTTATCACAAATAGTGTACAACGTATAAGAACGGCCTATTTTGCTATTATGTTGTACAAGATTTAATAATTTTCTAGACATTTTTACCTTAGGTGAAAAGACCTATTGTTTTTGATGTGTCTCTTAGTAGGGCTTTTCACCAACCTGTTGGAAGCCTATTGTTTTTGTTATGTTTCTGCTTATCATTACTATCATTCTAGAAAAAAAAATGCGGCCCCTAAATCTCTTAAATGAGGCAAATATGACAAATGTTTATAATCTACAATGAAGTTCAAACTAGGAAGGTCTGATATAAATCCTTTAAACGTAGTTAAAAAAATCCAATATGGCCGCCATGACGTCATATCGGAAAAGTTTAAAATATCCACAATTAAACACCATCAAATTGACAAGGTTCATGCAATTATATATTGTATACAAACTTACCAATTAATATATGTCCAAGTGTTTTGTTTTATTATGTTTCAGCTTCAGGGTTCACTTCGATTCAATCTCAGTATTCTTGGTTGAGAATGCGTTTTTTCCTAACAACTTCAGTACTCTACGATTGAGATTTGCGCCTTTTAACCATTTACTTGAAAGGAGGTGTTTTAAGGGATTATTTTCTCTTGATATCTGTTTCTCCTTGTGTGTTCGTTGACATTGCCTCACGCTTTGGTCTTACGGATCTCCCTGTAATGAGGGCTATCAGTACAGGGATTATGCAAAAATATAATAAATTTGGAATAACCCTGATCTAACTTTAAAGTTGGCTTGAATGGAGCTTATGCCTTGAATTTATTTTGTACTTTCCCTTGAGATTGGAGATGGTGGTTACTGCATGTTTGGTTTTAGCTCCCGAAATATGAAACCTGTATGCCATTAATTCATTTTTGATAAGAGACACGCTGCAGAATAGAATGTTTCTTACTTTGGAAAACTGACATTTATTGATTTTATGGATCTTTTTCAATCCCCCCATCCACATTTTGACATTTATTTTGAGATATTTCGAGTTTTGTTTTTACCTTCTATTATTCATTATAGTTCTACGGTATCTAACTCACAATTTGATTTGAAAAGTGGTGAAACATGGAACCGCGAATTCCAGGCGTAGAATACACTTTAGAATATAAGTTGGGTTAAGAAATATGATTATATCTTTATTTTCAAATAACGGATGTGTTTAAAACGGTTGAATTAAGAGTGGGTCATTGTATCATTTTTAATATATTATATAGATATATAAATTTAACCAGCCTATTATAGCTATACTAGTGTATCCCTGTGTACGAGATAAATACGCATAGTGTGTAATTAATGTATCTGTGTTTTCTGGTAGTTGTATGATGCTGTTTGACTCGGGTTAAATTTCGGTACACGCCGCTTCCTATAAATAACTCATCTATTTTATATTAATATAATTTTCAGTCATCATCATTCTTCATGTAGTTTGCTTTGCAATGCATTCTTTTTTATAATTGTTTGAGGTGGAATGGGCACATAGCTTGTCATAGTGTAAGGAAATGTAGATCTTGCACTGCGCATCACTGTTAATGTTGTCCTTCATTATATAACCACCTTAACTTCGACACTATTCTTTCTTCTTTGTCTTTATTCCCTATTTACAATGTTGCACGTGCTCAATAAGCATTTCAAATGAAAGTGAAAATTGTGCTCTCTATAACGACGGTCCTCTGAGGTCACTCGCATATTTGGGTAGGTAAAATGACTGGTAAATGCGGTAACATTAACACCGTTATAGATTTTTGCAAAGTGCAACCTCTTAATTACTTTTTTCAACCATGTGTCTTGAATCAATGGAAAGGGTATATCAATATGCATCTGAAAAGTCCTTTGCATCTGATTGATTTTAAAGATTCCCTTCAAAAACGTTGATTTATTGTCGGGGAAAGCCAAACTACGGCGAAATCTACGTCAATGAGTTAATTTGCTGCCCAAAAAGTCTCATTTCATGTTTTTTAAAGTTTGATATAAGGTTGCACTTTTTTGAAAAACTATGATCGATATTAATGTTCATGTCCCGATATTGGAACTCACTAATCGAACGCAACGAATCGTAATTAATCAAGTTAATTGTTTGCAGATAATTTTCAAAGGCATACTTTATTATACGGAACGTTTTAAGTCATACTTTCAAGTTTATAGTTAAATATTTTGTTAAAACCACGGCCTTCATCGTTGCCATGATAGTCGATCCCGGCTTCGTTCAGGAATGAGGTGACAAAATGATAGTAGAATTCTTACGCTTAACTTACCGTTTCCCGTTCAACTATACACACAGCTAGTATTATTTGATGTTGCTCTACTATACCTCATCCATTTAAACATCAAAAACTGACAACAACACTGCAAAATGCAAAATGTAGCCTTCGTGTCAGGCATTGCAGACACAACAAGGAACCTGTAAACAATGTGACGTCATCGGAATGTTGGAGTTTCAACAAAGTAAAACATTGGTTATTTCACATGAATACACTAATAAGCAACAGAATGTGGCGCAACACTATCCCGACAGCCGTCATTCATCAGTAATTTCATTCAAAATAATTTACGTGTTCCTTTCAAATACTTAATTTGTAAAAAGAATGAGTTGTAATCATTTAAGTGGTCTGGTTTCAGGTTTGCATATTGTGCAGTTTATTATTAAATAGTTAGGTCTCATGACGCATGACTGATGTATTGTAAAAAGGCTATCACTGAGCAGGTCAAGGATATATTTATCCATTATCGGAACTATATTGAACATCTCAACCTCTCATTTGATTAACATTTGTTTAAAAACTATGTAACATTGTTGAATTAAAGTTTCACAAAGTAACGGTACACAACATAAGTGTTTTGCTGAATATTTCGCTGGTGTTTAGAATTCGCAGATTTTAGTAGAAACGCGAATAAAGCGAAAAATAACCACTATACAGTAAGCTTTCAAAAGTCGCCAACAAGACACACAACTCTCCTCAAAAGTAGCAACTACCTTTTTAAAAATCTGGAAAAGAGAAACGGCACTGAAGTCTTCATCACAGAGGTACACGCTAAACCTAAGGCTAAAAATGAAACATTTTCAAGGGAGGTGTTGATGACTATAGGAAGAGAAAACATACCATCTTTAACACTGAAGCTCTTATGAATCATTCAATGGCTAACCAGGTACAATTCTTAAGAAGGAAAAAATTGTTTACTAAGCTGAGAAAATAAAACATAGTATATATATAGTATATCTTATGAATAAGTCAATGGCCTAGCAGGTAGAATTCGTACACCCCGTTACTAAACCCCCAGGTGAATCTATAGCTAAATGAAGAGCATGTACCTGTTAAAATGTGAATTTGTATAGGAAAGCAGCTAAAAATGATTCATATACCTTCATGATCGTCCGAAGTCAATTGCACTATCAAAGTGAAAATAGTGTGAAACATGTGAAATAAAAACATCTCCTCTTTCGATTAATCTTTAATAATTTATTAATATCACAAATATAGTACAATGTACAAACGGCATCGTATCCTATGCTATTAAAAGGTATATTGTATCATAATTGTCATGGACTTTTTACCTTTGAAAAGTGAAAAGACCTATTGTTTTGTTATGTTTTTTCATTATTATCATTCAAGACAAAAAGTGGCTCCTAAATCACTTAAACGAAAGCAAATATGGCAAATGTCAATGAAGTCCAAACTATGAAGGTATGATAGAAATCCTTTAAACACAGGTAAAAATCCAATATGGCCGCCATGACGTCATATATGAAATGTTTAAAATGACCACAATTAAAAACTATTAAATAAACGAGGTTTATGAAATTATAAATCTGTAGGCTAACTTTTTCTGATGTCATGCTATTCGATTGAAGGGTCAAATTCGTCTCTGGTTAAAACTCTTCATTTTTCAACAAATTCTTAGATAATCCAATGCAGTATGTCTTTGCAATCATTTTGCTGTCTTTTGGTTTTCGGTACTATTCACCGTTAACACGATACGCTAGTTTGAATATTTCTTTTTATCTTTTGGGAATGCCAACAATGCTGACGACTCACATTTAAACCTTTTCTCAACCTCCGCCTTCTTCTGTTGCACTGGTGCCAATAAGCTAAATATTAGTGTTGGCATTTTGCAGACTCGTAATACCTTCAACATGGCAGGGGGCCATTTTGTTACATGATATCACAGTAATGATTATATGTTGACACGTTATATCTCCAATACTGTCTTTAATGGAAATTTAAAATTCTCTTAAATAGTCTTTACGTTTGAAAATATAAACCTTTAGGTCTTTTGTGCTAAAGAGGTAAACATTTCCGTCTCATTGTCTATGACAAATTCTAGTTTATTTATTTATTTTTAATAAAATATCAGGTCCATCTGAGCTGATCTCATATAAACATCAGCTGTTTATCATACACTAAACTATAAATACACGTGTTACATTTTCTATAGTAACATATGAATATTGTGTGGACAGAAACAAAAATCGTTAATCTAAATTTCAGCAACTGCTTTTCCCTATCAGAAAGCTTAAGTTCGTGTAATATTTTTTGGCGATTATTGATTGGCAAGCGAACCAAAGCGATCTAAGAAGCATGCACTTAAACTTCAAAATATTTTGACATCACAACAACATCACATGTGTATTCAAATGGACAATGAAACATTAATGATTATTTTCGGTGTGTATGAACGGGATAAAACACTCTCCGAGTGACCCGACAGGTATCGAACCATGGTATCCTGTGGCATACATAACACTTGATGCACCACTCTGTTGGTCTTCTCGAGATTTTCTAAATCTCGATCGGAGACTCTTTCATCACCGTTGTTGGATTTTTAAAAGTTGAGCACCAACGTTAAAGAACAGGCGGAACATAATTATGCTAAGTGTCCAACAGTTATCGAACCCAAGTCGTCTCCGGCGTTATAATCCACAGTTCTACCTCTACCTAAGACAAAGTGACATACTGTAATTTTCTATATTTGCCCGCCCTTTTTACCTGAATATTGCAATCGTTCTTTCGCATTAATGTGATATGTGCTTTTAGAATACAAAACAATGTTATCATAATTGAGCCAAAGGCTTATGTAAGCTATTCCTACAAGGCACAATTGTGCGAGGTCCTTACACCTTTCTCAGCAGATTTTCATAAACTTCTTGGAATGATTAGAAACATGTCCTGACCAAATATTGCTATGATTCAAGTAAAACGAAAGTTTAGATGGCCCAAACAACGGCATCTTCGAAATCTATTTTATCTTGAAGCTCGTTACTATTAGCTTCATATCAACAAGAATGAGTATGAACGTTTAAGTTAATTTATTAATCAGTTGCGGGTTAAATGAAATGAAGTTTAAAAAAATCACAAAGAGATAATGTTTTTTTTTTTTTTTTTTTTTTGCTTTTTACTATTCTGACTAATTGCTATATCTCCACACTGGATTATGTATTTTCCCTTTTTCTTTCAGAGCCTTGCAATACCTCCTCATGGACGATGACATTTAAAACAAGGTCAAATGGAAAAGTCGTATTTGGAGACAAAACTTCACTGTCTGTTATCTTGAAAGGAGGTGCAGATGTCAAAATCGAGATCGGTGAAAATATCTTTTTAGAATCTTCTTATATGCGAATTTTAAAGAAAAATACTGAATGGTGTGCCATAACTTTAATTGAAATATCGAAAACGACTTGGGATACATTCGATCCGGATTTATTCTGGAAGATGACGGTTGTATGTACCGATGGGACGGTGCTTATTGCAAAACAATCCATCGGAGTCAATACTCTTATCAGTTCGGGATCTGAGAAAATGGACGTCACATGGTATACTAGGTAAATATTTTGTCTATCGTAAATATTCATAATGTTTGTCGTGTTTATGAATATTGGTATCTGAATAACGTGATAATTCTGTTATTTTTCGGAGATCAACAATATATACGCATAAACAGTCATAAACATTAATTTATCTTTATATTAATACAAAATAGTATCAACATCTGCTCGTGACAGGGCCGATAACATACATTTATGTTGAAATATGGTATGGTACAGTTATAAAAACTAACTCTAAATTATTTCCGTAATCTTCAATTATTTCTTAACATAGAAATTATATTGCATGTCCTACAATAGAATAATAAATAGATCATTGAACCAGGAATATATTTTTTACTTGCAGAAAACTGCAAATACATCAAATTTACTACAATAACGAAAAAGGAGAGATGCTTAAAGGATCGAAAGAAACCCTAATATCGTGTGTAAAAGACGGGAAGGGTATTAAGATATGGTTACCAACACTGACCGTGTTTTATTCTCCTGACCGTTTAAAAATCGATGGCTCCAATATTGTTGGCCATGTGGTATTTCAAGCTAGAATTAATTTAAAAACGGGTAAATTCGTAAATCCATTGACCTGGTTAAACTCATTAGTTTCTACAGTAGGGCTTCTGAATTTAAATTACTGGGTTGTCGGCGAGCATGAAAAGAAATATCTCCGGTTAAAACTCACAGATATGGCGTGGTATATAGATGGGTGTTGGAGCTTTGCCTTTATGCATTCTGCCACTGGAACTGAAATTTCGGGAACTGTTCAAAATCTAAAAGCACACATATTAAATGGCAGACGGGTTCGAGTTCTGTTTGATTCATATTCTATGGAGGCTGACAATATTTTCATATCAACCAATAATATAATTACTGCGCAACTTCTTAGTCAAATGGATACACCACAACCAATGGTGTTTTCCGACGGACATTGGAAATGGGTTAGAATATCCACGGACGGGTCTTTCCTGACTGACATCTACGAAATGGGATCATCAACTAAGATAAGTAACAGTGCAATGTCATTAAGGGCCTCCTGGTTTGTACAAAGACTTGAATGGATCCAGATGTTGGTTACATCCTCTAATGGGACGGTGGTGGAAGGTACTAAAACAGATCTGGTAAAGGCGATTCGCCAAGGATCAAGTTTACGTTGTGTTGTTCATTTCGAAACTAAAGACATACTGGTGTTCACTGCAGAAAATATTGAAATCAGCAGTGATGGAAACGTCGCCGCAATGATGTTTAGATATATACAGTTCGACGATGGCACACCTGGGCCTTTTATACCTTACTGGAGAATAATGCTTATGTGCACAACAGGAAAATTACAAGAATCAAGATGGACTGTTGGGGAACATGTGAAAAGAGGTGAAAAACTGCATTACGTGAAGACCCATTGGTTTGTCGATATTTAAAACAGTTAATAGAATGAGATATATCTATCAGTAAGTGTTGTATATTAGGAGTGAGACAACTTGCGAATGAGACAACTTGTTCGCAAGTTGTCAGTATAATGTGACCGGGAGGGGTGCCCTGCTGGGTGTCTTCGGCAGTATGCTTCTGTGAGGTCGCACTATAAATCGGCAAAAGTCTTGTCTATCACAAGGAGACTTAACACAAACATACAGAAGCCCCCCAAAACACACATACGCATTTGCCACACGCATGACTAAATCCGTCCTTAAATGATCTTAGCTGTTGATAGGACGTTAAACAAATAAAACCAAACCAAAAATCAGTAAATGTAGCACAGCGTGAAAAATTGGCCGATCAGCAACATAACATGTAGGAGTAATATTGCAAGACCACATTAATAGTTTATCATTACCTTGTTTAGCATTTGATAATTATGAGTGTGAAATGAGTGTTTGTATCATACTTTGCTTCGTTTCCATAAATTTACTATAGATTATGAAGAAAATTAGATGTGTAAGAGTAAAAACGTGATCTAACTATGGAAATGAACATAATAGAAATCATTGTTATAGTTTTTCATTGTATCACATAAAAGGGAGTTGTTCGCTGCCCATTATATCTGTGGTGAAAGCCTAACATGATATTTCTATTATATGTTACAAACAGAAAACAGCTTCCTGGCCCGGGTCTGTCAAGGTAGCATTTCTCATTTTCGACGATCCGGGTTAAACTTGTAATTTGATTGGCTGGTATTTCAAGCGTCCCGGGACGTCGCAAATAATGTTGCCGCTGCCAGCTTGTTCCTGATTTTGTGTTACAAACATGGAAGGCTAACTCCTATTTACTTCCTGCGATAGATAACAATTGACAACACTATTGAATGAAACTAACATAAATGTAATCAAAGTTTCTGGAAGATTTAAGTCTCATATAACAAAACAATTGTAGACTAGGACTGATGACAACATCAGTTTTGTTGGCAACCTCGACCCAGACTTTTGGCCTCAACTTATTGTCGGACAATAGCGCGGCTTTTAGGTGCTAACAAAATCGCTCTGGCCTTTTGAAATTATTGCGTTCGCTTAAAGAATTTTAATAATCTTTTCTAGTTTCATTTTGCCCTTCGACTCTTGTAAAAATGGAGAAAAAACAAAAACCGATATAAACCATTTGTGAACAAAAATACTTAATATTTTGAGTTAAACATCTATATCACCACACAGCGTCTAGCAAAAGTGTGTTTCTGTATGTGCCCTTGGCGTTTGGAAGGTATCTTTTTGGCTGTATTGATATATCGGCCTTGTCATAGTCAATCGTCAAACAGGGAATATATTGTCAACCAAAGTGTACATTTTTCATTTAACATTTGCAAAAATACTAAAAAATCATGCTACAAGTTTCATGAATAACCCAAGGCTATTTTTTGACATATGAGTTGAACTCACAAATATAAAATATCGAACTCTCGCGGGCAACAGACGTAGACTAATTCCGCAGGGTCAGTTACATACAGTCATACAATGTAAGCGGTGTATTATCTATTGATGCCATAAGAAAACTGTCATCCGGAGCGGTGCTCATACTCCACGAAAATCATGTCTTGGCAAATGTTGTTTGGG
Source organism: Pecten maximus (assembly GCF_902652985.1). Classification (NCBI taxonomy): domain Eukaryota; kingdom Metazoa; phylum Mollusca; class Bivalvia; order Pectinida; family Pectinidae; genus Pecten; species Pecten maximus. Next base: position 35,585,931 of record NC_047020.1, read on the forward strand.
ATGCAGGGGAAGTTCAATATGAGGACACAACTTGTGCTGCTTCTTGGAATTACCATATCAGGTATATATCACATATAATATCGTAGAAGCAGTGGAAATTATCTCGAATATCTCCTTTAACTCGAAGTTTTTGCAATATTGATATTGTGTAAGGTTAAATGACGATATTATGTCATTTTGTGTCATATTCAGATACAAAAGTTTATATAACGAGTTTTATCTAAAACTGCATTAGTGTAAAAGAAAAAGTAACGTGATTAAAATTACTTTTAAAAATGAAATAAGTATAATTAATGCCATTAATATTAACGTATACATTCTATGTAGAATGTATATAAGGTATTACAATTTACCATATACTATAAATTTTCACAAGATTAAGATTTAAAAAGAAAACTATCTCATTTATATCAAGAAATTTGAATACAGTTCAGAAACTTAAGTTTTTTTTATTTTACAGAAATACATGTACTCAATTTGTCATGAGCATGCCTATATCAATTTTTAATGCAGAGCCAGTGCTCTTGATATATTTCTCCATTCTAGTTGTATTTTGGCTGCTTTGTTGGGAAGGGGTGTGTGTACATATGGAGACTTTTATATTGCATGTTTTAAAGTTTATTGCCATGAATAACTGATAACTTGTCTTGTCATACTGTTGATATGATCAATAACGTTTCTTAATGCTGCTTAAAAAGTAACACACAGTACAACGCTATTATTGGCCATGTTAAGACAACATTATTACCTCATAGTATGATCAATGAAAAACGATGAGGCATCACTGCTCTCTTAATGACCATAATTGGCAAGTGCATCGCATTTATATCTAAATTTGCGGATTAAGATATCCAACGACCATCCGTAGGCCTGCCTCCTTCGGCTTGGACGACCAGTACAACAGTAACAAGAAATATCTTTAAAAAAGATAAACGGCATAGTTTTAATGCTGGTGGTTATATTGTAATACTGCTCGTTGCAGCACGGATAACAAAATTAGATCAGTTTGAATCATTTTTGATAATAATAAGACTGCATTTGAATCGGGAATATGATTTTATTAATGTGTCAATTGAAAAGATACATCCACTTATTTAGCTTGCATTCAATCTTAACTTTGTTTCGTTTGTAACTGCATATCTGCATTTTGCATTGACCGCTGCATTGACTAATCACATACTTCATCTTGACCAGTAACGCAACCTGTCGCGTCATATCCGGGGCCAAAACAAAATTAGACCGCTATGCCGAAAAAAGAATGTCACTCTAGAGAGTTATCTTCAGTCTCGCGCAAAGATGAACTTTCTGTTCAAAATATTCTAAAACGTATATTAAACCATAGGTTATGTAAACTTTTAAGGTGTTTTCCTTGTGTTAGTATTTTTCAAATGGCTTAAAATCGATAATTACTGAATTCTTCTAAATTTTCAATTATTATTTTTTCATTGCAGCTCTTAGTTTAAGTGTGCATGGTTCTAGAATGCTACAACAATACTGGCAAGTACGACACACAGCGTCTCTTTGTGTACAAGTCGACACAGGGAGATTGCCAATCAAAGTAAACACTTTGATACAATGTCTCGCCTACACACAACATCGATTTGTAGATCGTGGATTAGTCATATTTAACGCAACCTCCGGTTCATGCACGATTCCAGATCCTTCTGCAATATCATCTACATTTGGGCAGATATACGAAAGTGACTTTGCACCTGTACGCGTAGATCTCATAACAGGTAATGTTTTCTTCTAATGAAGGTGGACAATGACACTGACGCTGACACTGACACTGAGTCCGCGGTTTTTCTTTTTCTTTTGTTTTAATATGTTTTTAACACACTGCAAAACAGACACATTAACGTACTTTGGAAATTTGAAAGCAAAAAATATGAAATATATTGACATAATTGGTCGTTTACATCTCTGCGTCCAGATTTTGATGTTGTTGTTGACATTTGGAGTTTTTGTTTACCTGATATGATCAGTTTAGACCCTAAGCGTCAAGGATAATCTAATTAAATTAATAAGTGCTCTAAATTACGTAACGGTTTTTTTTAGCTATATTTCACAGTGTAATGGTAGGTCACTATAACACATCTCCGCTGGTGTGTAAATTTGCGGATCTTAGTGGAAACGCGCATCAAGCAAAAATTAAATAACCTGCTAATTATAACCATTTAGTGCTCAATATAACCATTCAGTTCACAATCAAAAGCTACCTGCAGTACATTCAAATCCCGTCCGAAAACTGTAAGGCGTGTTAAGGAATTACCCGTTAAGGAACTCTGGAATAGAGAGACAGAACTAAAAGTCTTCGTCACAAGGGATCACGCTTAACCAAAGGACAAAAGTGAAATATTTTCAAGAGAGATGTGAGTTGATGACTATATAAAGAAAAATATACATGTAACAGCCCAAACATGAAAGCTCTTATGAATTAATCAATGGCCTAACAGTTACAATCCGTACATCCCATTACTGAACCCCAGATTTATGATATATCTTTAACTAGACGAACAATATGTATCTGTGGAATGTGATACAAACAGGTTTGATGTTCAAAAGTAATAGGCATTGAATATTCATAGAGAAACAGCTTAAATAAAATGTGTACAAAGTTACCTTCCTTATCGTTATTTGCACGATTAAAGTGAAAATAGCGTGTCACATGTGAAATAAAAACATCCACATTCCCTATTTCGATTAATATTAAGTATATATATTGCACAACGCACAGACGACAGTCTATGCTTTTTTGTGGTGTCTATCATTATGAAATTGCAATTGCGTTAATTTCGTATGTCCATCCAAACTGATCCCACATATACATATGTAATATGTCATACTTCACTATAGAAACATGTTTTACACTTTCAAAAGCGAAGTTGAAATACTTATTTAACCGAGGAAATCGTTTCATAAAACTTCAGCAACAGAACCAAAAAGTTCGTATAATCGTGTCATCTTCTAGGGACGGTTTTTTTTTTCAGCGACTCTTAATTTATCTCGCAAAATCCTCAGTGATCTGATAAGCATGCACTTTAACGTCAAAAGTCTTGGATAAAAGCATCTCAAGCCTATTCAAAAGGTTTTTTTTAATCATTTATCATTATTGTAGGTGTGACAGAAAAGGGTAAAACATGATTATTCTTGCCGGGTGACCCGACAGGATCAAACCCGGTTCTCCGGCGTGATAATATATAGCTCTATCCTCTCAGCCAAAGTAGCAAACGTCTTCAGCTGAGTGACATAGATCATATTTAACACTAGATACACTACTCCCTTGTTCTTGAGATTTTCCGGGCCGTTGGTACCTTACTGCAAATACATTTTTATTTACAAGAACAACTTCATACAGAAATCATATTAACAGAAATATATCACATGAAATAATGTGGTTTGTAAAAACATTATTATGAAATAAAATCTTACTTCTGTTATTCTGTTAAAGGAACCACGGAACCAAATGATTTATCAGACACGGTAATGTTAACGTTTACCACTGTATCGTTTAAATAGAGTTTTCAACACTGGTCCATTAGAAATAATTTTGAAGGACATCATCTCGCAAACCTGTAAATAGAAGATTTAAAAATTCTACCAATTTGAACTTTTTTTTTATATTAGGCCGAGATCTTGTATTGAAATCAGCACAAAAAAAATCACCTATATTTACAACAGATTACACACTTAATTAACTCCACTTGACAAAATTAGGATAGAAGAAAATTAACTTTTTTCTATGTATTTTACATTAACATGCATTGCCCAGACCTCATAAAACTTATGACGTTACCAAAATAAAATGTTCCAGTGCGACAGAACATGACTGTAAGTTCAATATTTTGGCTTTAGACTATTCGGTTTTTTGATATCTTATTATCACACTGAAGAATATATTTTTCCTTTTTCTTTCAGAGCCTTGCAATACCTCCTCCTGGACGATGAACTTTAAAACATTGTCAAATGGAAGCGTCGTATTCGGAGACAAAACTTCACTATTTTCTGTCTTGGCAAAAGGTGCAGATGTCAAAGTCCAGATTGGAGAAAATATCTTTCTAGAATCTTCCTACATGCGAATATTAAAGAAAAAGACAGAATGGTGTGCCACGACACTGATAGTGATATCGAAAACGACTTGGGATACAATTGATCCGGATTTGTACTGGAGGATGGCATCAGTATGTACCGATGGAGTGGTGTTTATTGCAAAACAATACATAGGTGTCCAAACGCTCATCAGTACGGGCTCTGAGAACATGGATGTCACTTGGTATACTAAGTAAATATTTTTTTTTTATATTTATTGTCTTGTTAACGAATATCAGTATTCATTTTACATAATTTACAGTGTTTTAAATAAGTGATATATAAGTAATATATCGGGGTTCAGCAATATATACATATGGGAATGTATAAAACATTAATTTATTTTAAAGCTGACAGTACAAGTTAAAAAGCATCCAATTGAAATAAAAAAAAATAATAATACATGTACAGATTTCCAAAAATCGTTTCCGAGACATCCCCCATTTATGGTTTTTGTCGTATCTAAGGACGGGCAGACATTTTTCCCTTTTTTGTTACGCGTGAATACGAGCCGCTATTAAAGCGCGTGCGTTCATTGCGACAAGTATCAGTCTATCGATACATGCGCATAGCGACACATCGCTCCATTATTATACAAAGTATTCGTTCTCAATACACACGCCAATGAGTTTTTTGTTCACATTGTACGCCATTGCAGAACTTAAATATAGAATTTGAATAGGTAACTTTATATATACATATATATATATTATTTTACAATAAAAGAAAGAAAAAGTATTGACAACACAAAACTTTTGGGCCTCAACAAAACATGCACCTAATGAAATTATAAACAGAGTAAATATGAGTAAATTCCTACCCGAGTCTTTCCAGTGGCATATGCAACAAGAACAACTTTACTCTAGCCCTAGTGTAGTGTAGACAATAGGAATACATCCGAGGAGTGCTAGTGTAGATACGAGTAAAAATCGGAAACATGCACCTAATACAATAATAAACAGATTATATATGAGTAAACTCCTACCTGAGTCTTTACAACTGCTACAGTATTATATCCATAGTTTCCATCGATATATTTTCCGTGTCTTCGTTTCATTTGTGCACGTGTCATAACGCAAGTAAAGCGTGACAAAACTGCACTACTGCACTACAACAGCCATATTGTAGTGTAGTGTAGACAATATGAATACATCCGAGGAGTTCCGAGTGCTAGTGTAGACGCGAGTAAAAGGTGGAACTCCTCGGACTGTTTACTTGTTATGAAAATAGCTGCACCCACGAAAAACACGTGAGAAGATGGATAGAGTATTTGGGATTGATTTGTTATGCACTTTCCAGCATTTATTTGGAGACTTTATTTTCAACAAGATTTGAAAGATAATTGAGAGACACTGACCATCTTTCTGCTCAAGTTACAGGTAACTGCTTCTGTTTGGTGTCGTTCGCGTATACAGTTGTCGGTCACGTGGTGAACAGATATAGTGTAGAAGATACAGGTGTGTCACCGTGAACACCTGAGGTTAGAGTGATTGCGACTGTGACGAAGCACGTTTTTTTTATAGCAGCGGTGGCTTGGTTGTATCCACGCATAACAAAAAAGAGAAATGTCTGCCCGATTTTTGGAAATCTGTACATGTATTATTTTTTTAGTTTCAATTGGATGCTTTTTAACTTGAACTGTCAGCTTTAATACTAATACGATATTTATATCTGCTTCGAGGATAAGTCTAATATAGCATACATGTACATGTATGTTGAAATACGGTATGCACATGTTGCAAATTTTTAATTTATTTTTCACACACACACACAAATACATATGTTCTATATCATTACAGGAAATATATTTCCGTAAATTTCGATTATTTCTCAACATGAAAATTATTTTGCATGTCCGACATTAGAATACTAGATAGGTCATTCAACAAGGAATAAATTACACTTGCAGAAAACTCCCAGGAATTCCAAACCAAACACGTCCAATTTACTACCATAACGAAAATGGAGTGATGCTGGAAGGATCAAAAGTAACTCTTGTATCATGTGTAAAAGGAGGTAAAGGTATTAAGATATAGTCACCAACACTGTCAGTTTTTTATTCTCCAGACCGTTTAGAAATCGATGACCCCAATATTGTTGGCCATATGGTATTTCAAATAAGTATACGTTTAGTATCGGCTGAATTTAATATCCCATTATATTGGTTGAATATACTACTTTCTACAAATGGGCTTACGAAATTAAATCGCTGGGTGATCGGTGAGCATGTAGAGAAAGGCCTCTGGGAAAGATCCACATATATGACGTGGTATGTAGATGTGTGTTGGGGCTTTGTTTTTATGCATTCTGCAACTGGAACCGAAATCTCAGGAAGTGTGAAAAATCTAAAAGCACACATATTGAATGGCAGACATGTACGGGTTATATTTGATTCATATTCTATGGAGGCTGACAGTATTTTCATATCAAACAACAATATCATTACTGCGCAATTTCTTAGTCAAATGGATACACCACAACCAATGGTGTTCTCCTACGGACATTGGAAATGGGTAAGAATATCTACGGACGGGTCTTTCCTTACTGACATCTACGAAATGGGATCATCAACTAAGATAAGTAACAGTGCAATGTCATCAGGGGCCTCCTGGTTTGTACAAAGACGTGAATGGATCCAGATGTTGGTTACATCCTCTAATGGGACGGTGGTGGAAGGTACTAAAACAGGTCTGGTAGAGGCGATTCGCCAAGGATCAAGCCTACGTTGTGTTGTTCATTTCGAAACTAAAGACACACTGGTGTTCACTGCAGAAAATACTGAAATCAGCAATGATGGTAACATAGCCGCATTGATGTTTAGATATATACAGTTCGACGATGGCACACCTGGGCCTTTCATACCTTACTGGTGCACAACGGGCAAATTTCAAGAATCAAGATGGACTGTTGGAGAACATGTGAAAAGAGGTGAAAAACTGCATAATGTGAGGACCCATTGGTTTGTTGATACATAAAACTGTTAAATGAATGAGATGTCTCTATCAGTAAATCGGATATTTTAATTCTGTCTCAATTTATTAAAACTTTATTGAAACCAGGATTGCAATTAAGTCTATGATATATCAAAACATACGAAATTCATTATATTATTGAAGTTATGTACATTGTATATGTTGTTACCAATCTGTATTTTAATTTTTCGTCGGGAATCTTTTAAAATCTTTTTACAGATAACGATACTTTTGGGGCGCGAGTTTCACTGTTAATGTAATGTTTGGAATTATTGTTTTCCTTGAAGTCGTCGTTTGAGCATATGAGTTAATGTTAACGCGCATTATTCATTTTGTCTGCAATCCTGTTCCGTCTTATAGGACCATAACACGGAACAGAATGCGGTTTAATGCTTAATTAGTGTATCTATGTAAAATAAACATTGTTCCAACTTGCACATTTTTTTTGTTAGATTTCCTATGTTTCTATTGATCAGGTATGGCAAAACAACCTCAATCAATATGAGATGTGAATGTAGTTTTACGAAAGAACGACATGTTCTCATAAGACTGCAATTTTTCCCTTTGTCAGTGCATTCGTGTTGACAGCTTGGATCGGCTGTCATTGCAACGACAAGGACGGTGGTTTTACCACAGTGTTGAATCTACAAACTTGCATGAACAACCGACAACTTCTAACTATAACTTATGTCTTCGGATATCATCTGTAAATTATCAAATTAATAACGATCCATTGCATTTGTCTATCAACGTTTGTTCGTTTATATATGCCGATTAGGATACGTAAAACTGAACACTAACTCTATAAATCGTCCTAGACCACCCGACTATCCAAAAGAAATACTTATGAAACAGATTAGAGCGTGAATGTATTTGTACGGGAACAATGAAAAGTGTTGTACATTCTTACGAAAATGACAAACATCGTCAAAATTATTCAAAAAGTAGTCAAGTATTCTGTACTTCGTCAATTAATGCCAGTTGATACCGCCGTTATACTTTTTGTATAACTATACGTGAATAAATAGAAGAATGTACTGCACTTTTCCTCGGTTTCTAAGTACGATGAACACGTTATCACATGTATTTGCACGACAAAATACGTTGATAGGGTTTTCTGGCCATATTTATCGACCAAGTTTTAATGTAGTCCTTCGTGCTGGTCACGAGTCCACTCGAGAACACGAGGACCGACAAAAACATCCTGATAAGTATGTTTTTTGACACCTAACATTAAAATCCGGTTTAGAAGGCAAACAGAACTGACGGAGAAATAATAATAAATTTATTTTAAAAACTCACGATTTTTGTTCTGTTTAATTATAAATGCAAATTAACCCACATGCGTGGCATATATTTGTTCCAAATTGAAATTTGCAGGTTTCATTTAAGTAGGAGTCTTTCGAACATTCGTTTTGTTGTTTTGTTAGTTTTCAAAAGAACAATTGTTAATTACATAAGAAATGAAATGTATGTTTCCAACATGCATGAGGTCATACTATCATTGGGCTTCTGGACATAAAATGTATTACATGAATCGCGTTTAGTGTATAACTTTTTTTTTGTTTTTGTTATTTTCTTTTTTGACAGTGTCAGAAAGTTCTCGGCACGATATAAACCACCGTCAACATAACACCCAACAAAATATAGCTCCATCTACAACATTGATTCTGATTTTTTGTATTGTTTTTATGCATTTTACATTGAGGAAATCTGTAACAACATTGGGGTTATTTACACATAGCAAGAACCGCTTTATTTTCGAAGAACAAGAGAGGAAAACAACCGATGGGTTGACGGCTGAGTACTACCCGTGGTAACGCGTTCGCTAACATTACTACAAACTGCAACGAGGCTAATGTTGCTGTGAAAAATAAAATCAATTTTCGTTTATGCTTTCAAGCGTACTATATATATATATTGATAAAGAAATCTGTGGATTTTGGTATTATGTATTTCATTTTCGTATCGGACTGTACAACATTTTGTTTTCCTTAAACCAAGGTAATGGCGTACGAATATGTATGAATGAGTCAGTCTATGTAAACAAACCAATATGGGAACAGTTTAGGAAAATGCTATTCTCTACGACTTAACAAAAAGTATTTGATAAATGTGGTATAGTTAAGTGAATTCCCACATGTTGTTAGGGTAGGGCAGTGATTTCAATTTAGTCATTATAATATATTAAGGGAGTTAAGTCACATTTTATTAACAACATTGATATATACGTATTCAACACTGTCAAACGCCAAATTGCATTATATCTGATCTTTTAGTGCTCCAAAAATGTTATTTTTAATAGTTCGACGATTTGATGCTAGTACTTCTATCTATAAACAAAAAAAGTAAAACCATAGTAATAATAGTCGAATGTATTCTAACCACATATTCTTTTCTTTTCAAAATAAAACTTGTAGATAGTCCTCTTTGTAATATTTGTAACTCTGAAAGAGAAACCATTGAACATTTATTTTGGGAATGTGATCAAGTTCAAAATCTTTTACAAAGTTAAGATTTATTATTGGAAACTCTTTGGCAATATCAATACTTATAACGCTGCATTATACAAAATTGACAATCAATAATTTTACTAATAAAGCAATATATTTACAGAACTAGATGTCTACATAAGTCTCTCAACATCAATGCATTAATTTATTCTATACTTGATCACTATAAAGTACAGAAATACATCACTAACATTAAAGGGGAGGGAGCTAAAGAAAAATTTGTGAATGATTGGAAGAAATTGGAAAAAGTTATACAAATTTTACAATGACATGATTCCTATTATGATGATAGCAAACCATACATATTTAAATCGATGTGTGTCTGTGTGTGTGTTTCTTATGTATTTATTTATTAAAAATATCTTCAAGAAAAAGAAAAAAAAATATATATATATATAATAATGGTGGAATGCATAAAATGATTAAATTTGAATACAATGCAAACACACGCGGAACGCTATTTTCGTCGTACTGTTTATTTGTCCATGTCTGAACCTAAGTCAATAATTAATACATGTATAATGATCCGTGGCAAGTAAGTTTTGTGATATGCATACGTGACTGCAGAATTTTAATTGTATACATCATTTATATGCTCCGTGTAAACATTGTTTTCATCAAATTTAGAGCTATAAGCACAGTTATTTGTACATCGTTCTTTTTCCCCATTTGTTTAAAACAAAGACACAGTGCTTAAAGTATAAAAGGTCGCAGTCGGCACAATAATGTCAGATAGTTTCGGCCGATCAGCGGTCTCATGTATATGATCAAAATGGTATGAACTCATTATTGATTAATTCATTACTTTTTTTCCACTTAATTTTCATTAGTATTACATCAGTGTTTGCACCAATTTTTGCTTTGTTGAAATACTCTTTTTGTAGATCATCATCAATATTAGTTATTGATGAATAAAAACATCATTTTTATGGAACAAAAAAAATTAAAATCATTGTTGTGTGTGTGTTTTTTTTATTACATAAATGGAGTCATTTTCCCTATATATCAAAGCCTAACATGTCACTTGGCTACATCTCTTATGTATCAGTGCCGTTAACGGGGAATATCTCTTAGAGCTGTTCTCAAACAAAGACTTGACGTGCAGTTAGAAATCCTATTATCTTAAGATAGGAATGGATGAGTGTTTAAAATCCCATTAAATTAATTATCGCATTTATTACTATCAAACAGTTCTAAGCAGTAAATACATATTCGAATTTCGTCTGAAACCATCAAAGATTGGCAACATTTATTCATTACATACGTTTAGTTGTTTCTGACCCATCGGGAACATCGAAATAAGACAAATATACTATGTATATGTACCAGTTATGTTCCTACCTCTCGCATATTTCTTTTGGTTTGTAATTTATTGTATATTTATTAAGGTGCTATGCCCCCTTTCTATTGAACAGGGCTCATACAAACCTGTATCTGTAATAAATATTGCTTAACAAAGACAAACTATTTGAACTCCATCCCACTACCGCCTTTTGCAGTTTGTTTTTATCATTATGTGGTTATTAACACCGAAAAGGTTTTGGGTAGTTTTTGAGTAACCCAACATTGGCTTTTTATGATATAACGAAAAATAAAATGTTACATTGGTTTTATCAATGAATATTTCTTATACCTGTATCATAACACATGGTTGGTTTACCCTTTTAAGAGTGGCCATTTTCGTTCACCATATCTATTGAGTTATTCCCCCTAGATGTGTACAGATTTGCAAGTATTCAATTATTCACTATCAAAAGATGATAATAAATTAGAGTATTGATAAGATGGTTTATGAATGCTAACATATCATGAAACAGAAAATAACCTAATCAGTATATAAATTGGAATGATGACGTTTATCAGAAACCTTACTTGTAAGCTATAACTGCTAGTAAGGTCCGTAGAATCGAGGTAAGAGGTTGATGCTGACGGGAATGATTTGTTTGATTTCATGTTATATAGGGTGTATACATGTATAAGATTGACAGGATCGATAAAGTTTTTTATTATTTGAAGATAACAAATTGTCAATAGTGATGTAGGTGAACTTACAGAACATCGCAATGTCTCTGTTGTTGTTGCCTAACCTCTTTAATATAATCAACCTTGTATGAAAAAAAAAATAAAAAAAATAACAGAGGTGCACAGTTAGCTCCCATGTTTACAAAATATTTTGCATAACCATTTGATGTCATATTTAGATAGGATATTGATGCATGACTTGATCTAGGAATGTGTTTTTTAATATCACAATGATAGCTGACGTTAGTCTTTGCTATTTTCATTAGACCCTCTTGCAAAAATCCCAAACAGATGCCTAATCAAATCGCCCTGCGTATGACCATCTTGGATTCTGATAATTACATGTTGCTCCTGCTATACAGTGTTATATAAAGTTATTAAAAATAAGTGTTATTAAAAATGTGTTGAAGGAAAAGTGAAAGAAGGAAAAACAAGAGAAAAGATCAGTATTTCATTTCACTGATACGGATCATTCCATGGGGGACTCCAATATCCCTCTGGGTCTCTTGTTTATTATAAAAATGTTATTCTATATCATGACATGAAAGAAGTACAAATGCATGACAATATGAAAGGTGTGACAAAATGGCTGTTGGTGAATGTAAGTCTTTTTTATTAAATTTTTTTGTTTATAAGAAATTCATCACAATACCATTTTGCTAATCTACTGCACTACACTGTGGGTGTCAGGAACATTCTCTTTATTGAAAAACGATACTGGGTAGGACGCGATTTCTTTAAAATCTCCAATACATCATTTACGACACGTGAATGTCTCTGCTCATGATATATCCAGATATACATTACAGTTGACCTTTTCTGTTATAACATAGCATACATAATGTTATCGTTTATTGATGCTTGATGGAATTTGAGAAGAAAAACATGGATATAATCCAATGTATAGAAAAATATTTTGTCATACTTTCAATGTTAAACATATTGTATACATGTATTTAATTGTATTAATATTTGGAGGGGAAAAAAACATGTCATTGCTTTTGCTCATTTGAATAGGGGATATCTAACAGGTCTTCCGTAATATGAAATGAATTCCACAATTGGGCTAATATTTTTTTACATTTTTACGAGTGTGCAACACAAGTGAAGAATATCAAAAGTATTAGCAACACGTGTGAAATATATTTGGTATTACTGAAGACCATGTTACGTATTCTGTTTATTACATTTTTTATAGCCCAATATACCGGGTCAGCTTTAAAGTGTCCCCATTGTTGTTTGTAACCAGTGTCTTGATTTTTCACATCAGAACAAGTGATAATTTTTTCATTAGTGAAATATGGATATCGCATTTTTATAATACTTAGATCAAAGCTATGTAGCTTGTAACATTACTACAGTGTTTATGTATTTCATTTTTATGTGGAAAAAAAAATTATGAATTTGTGACTCTCAGAAGTTATGAAAATTGTATCATTCCTTGTTTCTGTAAGAAAATCTATAATGTATCAGTACATGTAAATCTTTGTATTTTTTGTTAATATTCAAATGTCGATTTAAAATCATATCATATTGAACAATATATGTTACATGTGATCAATGTCCAATTAGAGGCTGTTGGTGTTCTAGAATGGTATTGTCCTGAGTAATATCCCGTTCATACCAAATGTAACTTGAATTTGTATTATTAAAAGTAAAATTGTATTATTACTAATCCTCAGATATAGAGTGTCCATTGACGATCGGCTCAAAAGCTGCACATGTAGTTGGTAACCACCAGAGAAATAATTTAGAGCAAAATATGATTTCGTGAAAAGACTCCGTAAACGACACAGATATTTATATAGAAAAGGTATACTTTGCTGTATCATATCATTATGATTACTAATCTTGTTATTATTTACTTATTTCCTTTGATATTTATCATTGTGATATTATCTTATTGTTGTTGTTCACTTTTTACCTTTAAGCTTGCATTTTTTTAGGTTTATCTTTTAATGTTATTTAATCTCAACTATCAGTGCTCAATGGTATTTTGAGTATGGATATACATAAGACAAACACTATTTAAGTTTCAATCTGTGATATTTCCAATAAAACTGATCAACTGTGATCAATGGACTTGAGGTGTAATTATGTGTTCTCAAATGTTGACTTGATCTTGATAAGTTAGCTTCTTTCTAAAATATATAGTATATTTTTCATTTCAACTTGCTTTGATTTCTTCCAATATCAATTTAGTTATGAAATGTATGTTCCATGAATCCATGCGCTTGTAAAGTACTTAATTATGAACTGAATATATTTTGTTATGTCTAATAGTAAAGTTTGTGAAATGTGCTAGCTGAAATATGAAAACAAACCATTTAAATAAACAATACGTTAGTAAATAGCGTCTTTGAAATTATTATTTATGTGTATTGAACGAAAGAACCATGTGCAAGACTCTTAATTCATTTCTATGTTATCAAAAGATATTTTAACACATCCAGCTAATGTTGTGTTTCAACTTTATTTTGTGAACAGATAAAAATAAACAATACCCACCTGCAGTATTTGCAATGGTAACCAAAACAGCTCGCGATGGAGCTCCAGAAAAAGGTCGTAGAGAATTTCGATAAACTGTGCTGTTTCATTTGACCCTTTGACCCTCGCAAACAATGAACACGGATGTCTTGAAGTGACATACCAAACATTGTTACTTTCCCACAATATAACTAATAACTGTCAGTAGATTTGTGAGGAGTTGATCATCAAAACATCCAACTCTCTCCGATCTTAACAGTTTGTTTTGTAAATAAGTTATATATGTTGACAAAAAATGCTTTTAATATTATTAGTTTAATATCAGCGTATGTCTCTCTATGTGCATTGGGCTTGTGAAAGTTAACGCGCTGCCGTTCTGATATGTCGTTTTTATCATTCCCAATATTGAAACACTACGCATGTGGGTTAATGTTGCGTCCCGTTTTGTTGCTCATTAGTGTATTCATGTAAAATATACATTGTTGTACATTGTTGCAACTTGTACATTCCAATGACGTCACATTGTTTACAGATCCCGCGTTGTGTCTGCACTGCCTGACAAAAAGGCTTCATTCTGTGTTTTTTAATGTTTTTGTTAGTTTTCTGATAATTCAATTGATCAGGTATGATTAAACAACCCCAATCAATATGAGGTGTGATTGTAATTTTAAGTTTAAACCGCATGTTGCGAAAAATACTTCAACTTTCACTTTGTCAGTGCATTCGTGATCGCAGCTTCGATCGGCTGTCATGGCAACGACGAGGACGGTGGTTTCATCACAGTGACGAATTTACAAACTTGCATGTGTACAGCCGAACACTTCTAACTATACCTTATGTCTTTGGAAATCATCTGTAAATAATTAATTGAATTAATTACGATCCATTGCATTCGTTTATTAACGTTTGTTCGTTTCTATATGCCGATTTCGATACTTAAAACACTGAAGAGTTCCAATATTGGAGAATGAACATTAACACTTGCTCTATGAATCGTCCTAGATCACCCGACTACCCTAAATCAATACTTATGAAACAGGTACGAGCGTGAAGGTAATTGTATGAGAGCAACGAAAAGTGCTGTACATTCTTACGAAAATGACAAACATCGTCAAAATTACTTAAAAAGTAGTCAATTAATCGGCATTTCTTCAATTAACACCAGTTTATAACGCCGTTATGTAACCATACTTGAATAAATAGAAGAATGTACAGCACTTTTTTCTCGGTTTCTTAGCACGATGAATAAGTGTATGATATTTGTTTGTACGACAAAATACGTTGGTCGGGTGCTCTGGCCATATTTACCGATCAAGTGTTAATGTAGTCCTTCGTGCCGGTCACGTGACCACGCGAGAACACTAGGAACGACGAAAACATCCCGATAAAGACGTTGGACACCTAACATTAAAATCCGATCAAAAAACAAACAGAACTAACCGGGAAATCATTAAATATTGAATTTATATTAAAACATGATGTTTTTTGTTCTTTTTAATTATAAATGCAACATTAACCCACATGCGTAACCCTCCACCTCTGGGTTGCGAGTTCGAAACCTACGTGGGGCAGTTGCCAGGTACTGACCGTAGGCCGATGGTTTTTCTCCGGGTTACACCGGCTTTCATCCACCTTCAAAACCTGGCACGTCCTTAAATGACCCTGGCTGTTAATAGGACGTTAAACAAAAACAAACCAAAAGTGTCTTTGTCAACCGAAGTGTACATTTGTATTTACCATCTGCATCAAATACTGATACAAGTCATGCTACAAAGTTTATAAATATATCAATGTTAATCTTATCGATATGAATCAACTCGGGAAGATCAACCCTTCAACTCGCGTACAACAGACGCAGTACACAGGGTTAATGACATACACGTGTAGTCCTGTACTGTAAGCAGTGCATTACCTATTCGACTATCATCCAGGGCGGTCCACATGCTCACCAGAGTCATGTCTTGGCAGATGTGGTTTGGGATGCAAGGGAAGTTCAAAATGAGGAAACTGTTCGTGATACTTCTTGGAGCTTCCATATTAGGTATATATCAGCAAAAAATGTCATTAAATAGTAGAAGATACATTTCGAGTATCTCCTTAAACTTGAGTTTTTGATAATATTTATTGCGTTATCGGTTGCCCTTTTTGATGATATTATGTCGTTTTGTGTCAGAATCATATACAGAAATTTATTTTAGAATATTAATACCAAAGTAAAAAAGTAAAACATTTATTATGCGTCTGTTAATATAAATTTTATAAATAAAATGCATATAATCTATGTCATTAACTTAAACGTATCCCTTATACTATATGTAGTATAGTGAATGCGTATAAAATTGTATTTACCATCCATGCTATCGAGGTAATCTTAATTAGAGGTTTCCATGCTGGAAATAAATGCTAAATTATGAATCGCTGTTGGCACGGTGCGCTTTATATAATATTTCTGTTTATTTTTCACCCGTCAATTCATCAATATGCTAATCTGTTTAAATGTGGCAATTCGAGTTTTGCAATCTCAGTAAATGTACGTTAGTAACTGCAATACGTCCTTAGGTATCCGGTGAATTTAATCGCGTTTGTATATGTCACTAGTATAATATGCCCTAAGGCGTTTTTGTGGGCTGTGCCATTCATAAATCGATTGCGACATCATAATGAGGACAATGCGTTACGTCATGGAATTGAAATGGTACACCATGTTGCCATTATTTTGTTCTCCTAAATCCTATCAAAATGTTGTTTTCTTAAATTATGCGAAAGATAAATGATGTTTTAAATTTGATTTAAAAAAAAAATGTATTCCAATCATTAAAGTAAGCAGAAAAATACGGAATTCAAAAGGGGCCACGAGAGCTCAGTTGAATTTCCGAGGTATGTTGTTGGACGCTCCCTATCACGTGTCAATGTATGTCTCTTGGAAAGCTGAGAAACAGAAAGGACTGTTTTGTCCTTCCGTACGTTGCTTATTGAGGTAGTCACTAACTACTTCAATGAGACATCTGGATAAAAAAAAACTGGCTGTTCACGTGGCAATAAACCCGTCAAACAAAATTCCTATTTTGACGATATCCCTTGTTCATTGGTCATAGATTTATTCGTATGGCAAGTCAAACTAGTTAAAAGCTGGATCAAAATTGCGCCATGAATATTACTTAAAGTCGTCCTGTCATATATTTTATATGATTAAGGGCGTTTCTTCATGCTGCTTTCAAAATAACACAAAGTACAACGCTATCTATCTATAACGGTCTTGATAACACTAATGCCGTATTGTGTTGATGATGCCTGTCATGTATTTTCGGCGTCGGTGACTAGTACGATAGTAATCAATTTAAATCTCGCGACCGAAAGAGCTTTTAGCATTATATTTATCATATGTTAAATGTCTTATTGAAGACGTTTTTCTTCCGGTTATTATTTTTAAATTGCTTAAAATCTATGATAATTTAACTCTACTAAATTTTCAATATTTTTTTCTTTCATTGCAGCTCTTAGCTTAAGTGTGCATAGTTGTAGAATTCGACAACAAAACTGGCAAGTACGACAAACAGCATCTCTGTGTGCACAAGCCAACACAGAAAGATTGACAATCAAAGCAAACACTTTGATACAATGTCTCGCCTATACGCAGCCTCGATTTGCAGAACGTGGATTAGTCTCATTCAACTCCACCTCCGGTTTATGCACGATTCCAGAACATCCAGCAATTTCCAGTACACATGAGCAAATGTACGAAAGCGATTTGGTACCATTATGCGTTAATCAAATAACAGGTATGTTTTTCGTCTTATAAAGATACAATATAGACCTAACTTATCACTGACAGGTGTTCTCAAACTTACCAATTAAAATGTCCAAGTGTTTTGTTTTATTATGTGTTGATTAAAATCTACATCAATGAGTTAATTTCCTACCCAAAAATTCTTATTTCTTATTTTTGAAAGTTTGATACAAGGTTGCAATTTTTGGAAAAAACTACGATCGATATTAATGTTGATGTCCCGATACTGAACCTCTTTGTGTTTTAGTGTAGAAAGGCGGCATTGAAACGAACAAACATCACTACACGAACGCAACGAATCGTAATTATTCAAACGTATTATTTGCAGATAATTTTCAAAGACATACTGTATTATATTGAACGTTTTAAGATAAACGTGTCAGTTTGTACATTAAATATTTTGTCCATCAGGAATGCGGTGACAAAGTGAAAGAAGAATTCTTACGCTTAACTTACTCGTTAAGCTATACACATAGCTAATATTTTTTATGTTACCCTACTAAATCTCATCAATTTAAAACATCACAAACTGACAAAATACTGCAAAAGGTAGCCTTTGAGTCGGGCGTTGCAGACACAACGCGAAACCTGTAAACAACGACGTCATTGGAATGTTAAAGTGTCAACAAAGTCCAACGTTGTTTACTATTATATTACATGTATACACTAATAAGCAACAGAATGGGGCTCAACATTACCAGTGATGCGTATCTATACACCGTCCCGACTGGGGTCATGCATCAGTAATTTCACTCAAAATAATGCACGTGTACCTTTTAGTACTTACATACGTAATGCGAATAAGTTTTAAACAATTAAGTGGTTTGGTTTTAGGTTTGCATTTTGTTCTATTAAATATTTAGGTCTCATGACGCATGACTAAAACACTGATGTATTGTAAAAAGGCTATCACTGAGCAGGTCAGGGATATGTCTATCCATTATCAGGAATATATTGAACATTCCAACCTCTCAATTGATTATTGATTGTTTTAAGATTATAAAACATTGTTGAAATATAGTTCACAAAGTAACGGTACACAACATTTTGCTGAATATTTCGCTGGTGTTTAGAATTCGCGGATTTTTGTAGAAACGCGAATATAGCGAAAATAGAACCCCTGCAAAAAATAACCACTATACAGTAACATTTCAAAAGCCGCCAGCAGGACACACAGCTCCCCTCCAACAACTGTCGAGTGTTAAGCAACTACCTTTTATAAACTCTAGAAAAGAGAAACGGAACTGAAAGTCTTCATCACAGGGGAACACGCTAATCCTAAGGCCAAAAGTGAAAACAGTTTCAAGGGAGATGTAAGTTGATGACTATAAAAGGGGAAAATATAACATCCTTAACACAAACGCTCTTATGAAGTATTCAATGGCTTACCAGGTACAATTCTTAAGAAAGGCAATAATTGTTAAATACAATGTAAGATAAGAATATCCAATTTCCAAATATAGTATATCTTATGAATTAGTCAATGGCCTAGAAGGCAGAATTCGTACACCCCGTCACTTAACCCCCAGGTGTATGTATAGCTTGACGAAGAACATATACCTGTTTAAGTGTGACTATACAGTAACTGTAAGATGTTCAAACGTAGGAATGGAATATTTATAGGAAAGCAGCTTAAAGGGATTCATATACCTTGATTATCGTCCGAGGTCAATTGCACTGTCAAAGTGAAAATAGCGTGAAACATGTAAAATAAAAACATTTCCTCTTTCGATTAAATAGTTATCAGAAATAGTGTACAACGTATAAGAACGGCCTATTTTGCTATTATGTTGTACAAGATTTAATAATTTTCTAGACATTTTTACCTTAGGTGAAGAGACCTATTGTTTTTGATGTGTCTCTTAGTAGGGCTTTTCACCAACCTGTTGGAAGCCTATTGTTTTTGTTATGTTTCTGCTTATCATTACTATCATTCTAGAAAAAAAATGCGGCCCCTAAATCTCTTAAATGAGGCAAATATGACAAATGTTTATAATCTACAATGAAGTTCAAACTAGGAAGGTCTGATATAAATCCTTTAAACGTAGTTAAAAAAATCCAATATGGCCGCCATGACGTCATATCGGAAAAGTTTAAAATATCCACAATTAAACACCATCAAATTGACAAGGTTCATGCAATTATATATTATTTGTAGGCTTACTTTTTCTCATGCCATGTTATTCGTTAAAGGGTGAAGTTCGTCTATGTTTAAAAATCTTCAATTTTCAACAAATTTGCAAAACTCTTTCAATGATTTTGCTGTCTTTTGGTTTTCGGTTCCATTCACCGTTTACACAATACGTCTTTTTGAATATTTCTTTTGATATTTTTGAAATGCCGACAAAGCAGACAATTAACATTAAAACTACTTCTCAAATTCCACTTTTATGATTTAGCCCAACATCACAACACACATGTGTATTCAAATTCACATTGAATGATTAATGATTATGTTAGGTGTGTAAGAACAGAATAAAATACTCTCCTGCGCAATACATAACACCTGATGCACCTGTCTGTTGGTCTTCTCGAGATTTTCTAAATCTCGATCGGAGACTCTTTCATCACCGTTGTTGGATTTTTAAAAGTTGAGCACAAACACGAAAGAACAGGCGGAAACATAATTATGCTAAGTGTCCGGCAGTTATCGAACACAGGTCGTCTCCGGCGTTATAATCCACAGTTCTACCTCTACCTCGACAAAGTGACATACTGTAATTGTCTATATGTGCCTGCCCTTTTTACCTGAATGTTGCAATCGTTCTTTCGCATTAATGTGATATGTGCTTTTAGAATACAAAACAATGTTATCCTAATTGAGCCGAAGGCTTATGTAAGCTATTCCTATAAGGCACACTTGTGCGAGGTCCATGCACCTTTCTCAGCAGATATTCATAAACTTCTTGGAATTGGTAGAAACAGGTCCTGACCAACTATTAATATGATTCAAGTGAAATGAAATTCAAAATGGCCCTAACAACGCCATCTTTGAAAAATGTTTTATCTTGAAAGTCGTTACTTAACTCTTTCCGTACTTAGTGTTCTTTCCGGATTCCGTACCGGGGAAGTTATTAGGCTCGCCCCCAGGAGTTTAAACAAAATGGCAGACTACATGTGCATTTTTGGTGTGTTGTTTTTTTCATATAAAACTAAAAGGTTTGTGTTATCTTTGTACATAGTTAAGAAATATTTAACTAAATAAGATCTAGCTGTCAGATTGAACACTCTGAACGGTCCTATACACTGATATCTAAAATGCAAATGAAGCAAGCCGCCATGTTGTTTACATTAACAACATTTTGAGAAATTATCAACTATTGCTCTAATGCAAATATATGTAACCCAAACGAATTAAAAACGAATTTGTCAACAAAAATGTTTGTTTCAAAAGTTTTGACCACCTTTCATTTGTCATTGCACCAGATGATTGTTTATGTCGGGTGATGGTTTCAACAAATCAACACTTCAATAACGTCAACAAAGCCTGTCGACTAAAGTCGACAGCGGGGAAGAGGGAGCTTGAAATTATGTCGACTATAGTCGACAACGGGAAAGACGAAGCACATTTTTATGTCGACTATAGTCGACACCGGTACTGAAAGAGTTAAGCTTCATATCAACAGGAATTAGTATGAACTGTTTAGTAAATTTCTTCAACAGAGTTGCGGTTTAAATAACATGAATTTAAAAGACATCACAAAGGGAAATGTTTGCTTTTTACTATTCTGACTAACTGCTATATTGTGTTACCACACTGAATTGTACATTTTCCCTATTTCATTCAGAACCTTGCAATACCTCCTCGTGGAAGATGACATTTAAAACACTGTCAAATGGAAGCGTCGTATATGGAAACAAAACTTCACTATTTGCTATGTTTGCAAAAGGTGCAGATGTCAAAGTCCAGATCGGAGATAACACCTTTCTAGAATCTTATTACATGCGAATATTAAAGAAATATACTGAATGGTGTGCCGTAACTCTAATTGAAATATCAAAAACGACTTGGGATACATTCGATCTGGATTTATTCTGGAAGATGACGGTTGTATGTACCGATGGGTCGGTTTTTATTGCAAAACAACCCATAGGAATCAATACTCTTATCAGTTCGGGCTTTGTGAACATGGACGTCACTTGGTATACAAGGTGAGTATTTTGTCTATCATAAATGTTTATCATTTCTGTCTTGTTAATGACTATGTGTATCTGAATTAAGTGATAATTCTGTTATAGTTCGGTGTTCAACAATATATACACTTAAACACGCATAAAACATCAATATTATTACAAAATAGTCTTTATATCTGCGTTCGGGAAAGGACCGATAGCATGCATGCATGTTAAAATACGGTATTGTATTGTTCCACAATTCAAAATGATATCTAATATATATATATATATATATATAGGGTCTAGTAAGTAATAACGACGGTATAAACCAATATAGGTGCTGGATCCTAACAAACAAATGTTTGATGCGTATAACTAGAAATATATATATATGTCAAGTAGTAATAACGACAGTACAGACAAGTAAATTGTCGAATTTTCGAGGCAATCCGCCCCTTTATCAAGACACAGGTAAATTACATACGATCACATATAGACATATAACATGAAACAGTAATCGGCCGAGGAGGATAATTTTTACGATATTTCTTGTTGTTTATACCTACTATATTTGTGTAACCGGGTCCATGTTCTATGTCTATATGTAATCTTATGTAATTTACCTGTGTCTGGATAAAGGGGCGGATTGCCTCGAAAATTCGACAATTTACTTGTCTGTTCTGTCGTTATTACTACTTGACACACACACACACACACACACACACACATATATATATGTATGTCTTCTATAATATGATAGGAATTCAATTTCCGTAATCGTCAATTATTTCTCAACATAGAAATTATTTTGATGTGCTACAATAGAATAATAAATAGGTCGTTCAACCAGGAATATATTTTACTTGCAGAAAATTCCAAGAAAATTCAGGTCAAATACAACCGATTTACTACCATAACGAAGATGGAGTGATGCTGGAAGGATCAAAAGAAGCCCTAGTATCGTGTATAAAAGACGGAAAAGGTATTAAGATATGGTCACCAACACTGTCCGTGTTTTATTCTCCAGACCGTTTAGAAATCGATGGCTCCAGTATTGTTGGCCAAGTGGTATTTCAAGCTAGTATACGTTTAAACACGGCTAGATTCATAAATCCATTGAACTGGTTAAACATTTTACTTTCCACAGATGGGCTTATTGAATTAAATCACTGGGTGATCGGTGTGCATGAAGTGAAAGATATCTGGGTAAAATCTACAGATTTGGCATGGTATGTAGATGCATATTGGGGCTTTGCCTTTATGCATTCTGCCACGGGATCCGCAATTTTAGGAAGTGTTGAAAATCTCAAAGCCTACATATTAAATGGCAGACAGGTTAGAGTTTTGTTTGATTCATATTCTATGGAGGCTGACAATATTTTCATATCAAACAATGATATTATTACTGCGCAATTTCTTAGTCAAATGGATACACCACAACCAATGGTATCATCCGACGGACATTGGAAATGGGTTAGAATATCCACGGACGGGTCTTTCCTGACTGACATCTATGAAATGGGATCATCAACTAAGATAAGTAACAGTGCAATGTCATTAAGGGCCTCCTGGTTTGTACAAAGACGTGAATGGATCCAGATGTTGGTTACATCGTCTAATGGGACGGTGGTGGAAGGTACTAAAACAGGTCTGGTAGAGGCGATTCGCCAAGGGTCAAGCCTACGTTGTATTGTTCATTTCGACACGAAAGACAGACTGGTGTTCACTGCAGAAAATACAGAAATCAGCAATGACGGTAACATCGCTGCAATGATGTTTAGATATATACAGTTCGACGATGGCACACCTGGGCCTTTTATACCTTACTGGAGAATAATGCTTATGTGCACAACGGGGAAATTACAAGAATCAAGATGGACTGTTGGGGAACATGTGAAAAGAGGTGAAAAACTGCATTATGTGAGGACCCATTGGTTAGTCGATATTTAACCCCTTAACTCCCTGGATGTTTTAATGGAACTGAAAAAAATCCGACATTTTGATTCATCATGATTTTTCACCCTTTTGTGTCAACATTTTTGGGGAACAACCCATATATATTCAGAAACTTGAGAATATAACCTTTTCAAATCAAATAACAAAATTGTTTTTTTTTGCATTATTGACGTTACCATGGTTACCAAAATTTATGATTTTATGAAAAATTTTTTTTATTTCATATGTTTATATATTTTAAACTGATGAGAGTGAATTAAGTGCTGATATATAAAATTAATGATATATGAGACTCGTGAGGAATGAGGAAAAAAACAAATAAATGTAGCATTTTCTATTTTTTGCAGTTGTTGTCATGGTAACCGACTGAAAATAAAAGCAGTGATTTTTGTAAAAGTTTTTGTTTCCGTTTTCTTTGCCTAGCCTTCATTGTAAGAAATTTGATTTTGTATTACAGGTATGATTGTTTAGTCAGCAGTCTATATATATATATTGAAACTTGTAAAGAGGACCTATCCAGATTTCATGACAAACTTTTTGGATTTAGAACGTTACCATGGCAACCACAAGTGAAAATACGTAAAAATGCAATATTTTACTCAGAAAAACATCCACATGTGCTCCCATCTGATTAAAAATGTAAAATGTATGACTGTTTGTAGCTTACACTGCTGTACAAAATGTATTAGGATTATAAATGTTAATCATAAATAATACTTTATAATTAGTTGTTGTTTTCATGGTATTGTCGTTAATAAATAATCTTTCAAAAAAAATTTCAAAAGTTATATTTATTCTTTTCCTACTTTATAACTTTTGTCAACAGCTAACATGTGTAGCCAAATCATGATATTGAAGCTGATTTTATCAATGCAAATTTTACCATTATGTAGAAAATGAAAAATTGTAACTTCTCTATTCAACTGTATGTACATACAGACCCGTGTACGCTCGCTGTTCCGTCCTAAACGCAAACGCTACGGAAGTGCTACGGTAATGCTGCGGAAGTGCTACGGAAATGGTACGGTAATGCTACGGTAATGCTACGGTAATGCTACGGAAATGCTACGGTTGACGCTCACAAATAATCGACCGTTTCTGAATAAATTGTCTGGTTCTTATAAAAAGCGGATCCTAGACGAAGCGAACACGTAGAAACGACAGTGCAATGGTGTTTGATGGAGTGAATGTTGTATCGGGAAGTGGAAAAACGTTTTATCAAACTGTACTACTATAGAAAACCTCCGTATGCAAAAAATTGTACAACTTTAAGAAACCGGAAATATTAAGGTCATATAAGGATCTTTTAAATTTAGGAAAATTTATCATTCTCGGCAACAAAGACGATAGCATTTAATTTTAAAATAAAATCACTCTCTACACTAGCGCTGCGGTCGTGTATGTGTTGTCTCTGTTTGTCCGAACTTTATTGTTGTGTTTCTATGTATTTATCTATATTTTCTCTGCATTTATTCACTGCATTTGTACTGATAAACCGTAAGGTTTAAGTAATAAACTAATTGAATTGAAAAACTTGTATCAAAGTGTTAATCTAGGTACAGGTAAACATATCAAGAATTCTGAATACAGATTGACCAGGCTATGAATAGACCCCCTATAGGGCTAATTGTAAAAAGGAGAAACTGACCAGGTGTGGTGATGACTTACACATTATGACTCCTAATCAAGTGTATATCCATGGCCATCAGGTGAAGTTGATGGTGGTGGGGAGGGGGATTAGTACCCATGGCAAAAAGTTAGGGGGACAATTAAGTCAAGTACATGTACATGTCTGGCAAGTCTATATACATGTATAACAATCACTGGTACATATAACTGGTGTGTAAGCATTGACGATTTGTTAAAAGTCTGATGTCGGATCAGAGGAAACTCTGGCAGGGGAGGGATACAAACTATCATTGCTGACAATGAAGTCTAACTACCCTAGTTTACCTGTGTGATACTTTCTGGACCACTTGTACCCTATACATGTAGCCAAACCCAAACCCAAAGGTCTAATCATAGAATTAATAACAAATTGATAAAATCAGAGACGTACATATATGTATATATCACATAATATATATATATATCTGATAAAGTATAACAGGAGTAAATTAATTACATAGTAAGATACGGTATATAAAGTGTACACACATGTGAAATAGAACTGATGTCCTAAATAGAAATCATCCAGACAATCAAGTAAGTCTTGTTATGAACAGTAAAAAAGAGACCTAATTCTGAAAACAAATCTTCGTCCGACATAAATCTCTCAAGTGAAACGTTAACAAACTGTCAGGAACATGACGAAGGTAGTTAAAATTAATTTGGACTCTTTTAAGAACATTACAAATTTCTTACAATAATCCAGCATTTATAGGGATAAAGCAATGTTGAGCTACTCGACCTAGTCAAAAAAAGATGTGGAACTAAAAAGTTAAATTATCCTGTAAAAGTTCGATCAGGCAGGCTATGTACAGATTTGAATAAAAATATATGTATTAATGCCTACATACCAGACTAGGTAATTGTGTACAAATTTACATGTAAAATAGACTATAATCGTTTAATTTTGATTTAAAACATAAAAATTGAAAAAAAAACTGTACAACTTCAATCTGGTGTACGAGTGTTGCTTATGGTGACCATATTTCTGAGCAGTAATCTAACTGACTGCACTAATGTTCAGAGAGTGAATGTAGATTGGCATGACCTTACCAACCACTTATCGAACATTTAATAAAAAGTTAAGATTCGGAGTGAGCATTACACCCAATTCTTTAGCATGTGTTTCTTTCTTTAGAGATTCCTCACCCAAGCTGTCGGGATACTCAGTTGTATATCTTTTGTTGCTAAACGTTATATAACAATATTTCTTTATATAAAACGTGCATTTTAAAGTTTTACACCAGTCGTAGACTCTGTCAATATCGGATAGGAGTTTACCACAGTCTTGAATATAACGTGCTGCTTTACAAAATTTACCATCATCGGCAAAAGGAAAGTTTTGAAAAAAATGTAAAAGAGAGGGTGAATCATTTGAATCGCGTAGTTTCAGGACTGATATTATACAGATATTTTTTGCATCATCACACTAACATCATCATCAAAGTCCCTATCGTGGAGTTTGCCGAATACCTCGTCAAAAATGGAATAGCAAAAACTTCGTGGCAACGTTGCTTTATTTCATTAAGAAACACATCCGCTGCTAGTTTGATATAATTTCATAATTATTGGTATGTACAAAAAAAAATATTTTCTTTGGTGTCTTGTAAAATTGTTATTTTGTACAATAAAAATAACACACACACCCTTACAAATATACAAAGATTTAAATAACAGTCATTAAAGACACTTGTTAATGCTTCTATTATTAAGAGCATACATTTGTAATTTAAACTCTTGAGATGATCGTTTCATGAAATATGTGGACTTAATAAATTTCGGTTTTTACCGTGAATATCTAAGATTTGTTATGATAAGTAACCTACATCAATTCATTTGAATT
Organism: Pecten maximus; assembly: GCF_902652985.1. Classification (NCBI taxonomy): domain Eukaryota; kingdom Metazoa; phylum Mollusca; class Bivalvia; order Pectinida; family Pectinidae; genus Pecten; species Pecten maximus. The sequence continues at coordinate 35,613,384 of NC_047020.1, forward strand.
ATTATTTTATAAGTCATATTCAACTTGACATTTGCATATTTTCTTTCATGAAAGTAAGAACAGGCTACTGCTATATTTTAAACTCACTCAGGTGTAAAATTTGACATGTTGGCCTGGTAATACAGGTACATTTCTGTATGTTGGCTAAGTGAGAATGAGCCATAATTGGACCCCGGGGGGTTAATTAGGGACAGGTCACCTGGCCAGGTATACCATGTGCCAGACACAAAAGAGCTAGACTGATCAGCATCTTACATGTAAGGTGTGATAGGATGCATGTCCCCAAGGCTGTAGGGTTGCATATTGCGCCCAGTTGGCCATTGGCAACAGGCCTTTCCTAGATGTTTGGCTTCAATGTAATGTACATGTAGTCTGGACATGTACATTTATTTGTACATGTCTCAAGATCTGTCGACAGAACATACAATGTATAATATCATATAGATGACATGTACTGTAAAAGAAACTTTCAAGTTTAGAATAACAATGTAAAAGCTAAAACTTTAGTACATTAACATTCAATAAAAATTTAAAATATTAATATTTTGTCTGACAAAATATTAACATGAAGTACATGTACACCTGAGTCAGCCATTATTAGGCCTCTGACACAAACTGATGTGTTGTAATAGAAGCATGTAAATGATTAAAATGATCGGAAACAGCATCAAAATTAATTTCAAAAGTAGATTCTTCAATCTACACTGTTGAAGTCTTTATATATTGAAACAATGTATTACCGGGTTATGTCCTTTTTGATAATAAGTTAAAAAAACAGTTGTGCACTAACTACACGTTTACTTCAGTACCTTAAATTTCGTGGACTCCTCACTTCTCCTAGGGTGCAAAGGTTAACTGATTGTCACTCAACTGAAGGTTGGATCACAAAACACGTCCATTAATAAAGATTTTCAGAGTGTTATCCATTATCACGTAAACACACAGAGTCCGCTCCATTGCAGACGTGTGATATATACGTATCTGATTACACGTGTGCATTGTATATTCTTCAGTATATAATTAATGATATCTTGTTTTTAGTTTTTATCCCTCCCCTGCCAGAGTTTCCTCTGATCCGACATCAGACTTTTAAACAAATCGTCAATGCTTACACACCAGTAATTTGTACCAGTGATTGTTATATATAGACTTGCCAGACATGTACATGTACTTGACTTAATTGTCCCCTAACTTGTTGCCATGGGTACTAATCCCCCCTCCCCACCACCATCAGCTTCACCTGATGGCCATGGATATACACTTGATTAGGAGTCATCGGGTTCAGGTGTGTAAGTCATCACCACACCTGGTCAGTTTCTCCTTTTTACAATTAGCCCTATAGGGGGTCTATTCATAGCCTGGTCAATCTGTATTCAGAATTCTTGATATGTTTACCTGTACCTAAAGTAACAGTTTGATACAAGTTTTTCAATTCAATTAGTTTATTACTTAAACCTTACGGTTTATCAGTACAAATGCAGTGAACAAATGCAGTGAAAATATAGATAAATACATAAAAACACAACAATAAAGTTCGGACAAACAGAGACAACACATACACGACCGCAGCGCTAGTGTAGAGAGTGATTTTATTTTAAAATTAAATGCTATCGTCTTTGTTGCCGAGAATGATAAATTTTCCTCAATTTGAAAGATCCTTATATGACCTTAATATTTCCGGTTTCTAAATGTTGTGAAAAATTTTGCATACAGAGGTTTTCTATAGTAGTACAGTTTGATAAAACGTTCTTCCACTTCCCGATACAACATTCACTCCATCAAACACCATTGCACTGTCGTTTCTACGTGTTCGCTTCGTCTAGGATCCGCTTTTTATAAGAACCAGACAATTTATTCAGAAACGGTCGATTATTTGTGAGCGTCAACCGTAGCAGTTCCGTAGCATTACCGTAGCATTACCGTAGCAGTTCCGTAGCATTACCGTACCATTTCCGTAGCACTTCCGTAGCATTACCGTACCATTTCCGTAGCACTTCCGCTGCGCACTGGTGAAAAATATCAAAATATTAGCCCCACTCATGAAATATATTTGGTATTACTGAAAACACTGTTAGATATCCTCTATATCTATATCTGTATAAATTTATACATGTATCAGTCTATTTCACATAAAAAAGTCTGATACAACATATGCAGTAATGCTTGAATTCGGACCAAAGCTGGGGTGTCACATGTTGATCCTCATCCATTTGTAGTAAGCACAGTAACACTATACAAACTTTATACATATGGGGTTGGGGATATGTGCCCTAACATGATTACATTTGTATGAATCCAACCTATACTAGCACACCATGATCCAAACATTGTAGAATTCACAACCAGCTTAACTCAAGAAGAGCTATTTGGTATATTCAGTAATCCTTTTTCACTTCTGTCAAACATACCATGCAACATTTTTTCTTAATTATATATACCACTGATGCAAAATTGAAATTCACTAAAAGGTCTCACTTTTTCATATCCCATTTATTTCATTATGTAAAATGCATTAAAATCGATTTGATCCAATTTTAGTTGATACATACATATATATATATATATATATAGAAATTTGGCAAACACAACAAGAACTTTTTACTATTTGTACAAGTATGATTACATACAAATGCATATAATATACTGATGTAAAGTAAAAAGTATAAATTAAATTCATAGAGATAAATGTTGATATTTCTGATACAAAGAACAGTAATGATGAAATTTAGTGTAACATCCCCCCTCCCAACCACAAAAAAAGAGAGAAAAACAAAACTAAATTTAAAAGTGAATAATTTTTTAACTGATATTATTTCATTTGTACCCAATTATATCTGTACAAATGTAGGTCTACACTGTATCTTATAACACAATAAATGGCATTAAAACATTACATGCAGATACTCGTGTATACATACAATGTATATCTATATATTTGTAAAATTTGCATATCAAATATTGCTGGCACATTTTGTATTCTCGTGTTCATAGAACATCACTTATGTACTTACCTTACCTACATATGTAGGCCTATCTGAACACAATTGATTGTTTACAAGTCTGTTTGTGTCCATTTACACTGTACGTCTGCAACTCTTCATGATGTCCAGTGTCACTTCACAGTTTGTTAGTTGAGTTGACAGTGGTCACTGCATATTGTTTTGGTGACGACTTGTATCGGTAATAAGTGAGGTCCGCGAAATCAATCGGCACCAGGCACATGTCTGTCCCACCGTTTAGAAACCGAAAGTGTTCATCAAAGGAATACCCGATTACTATACATATTGTAAATAGCTTTTGCGGTCGTCGGCTTAATTTTTATATTTTTTTTTTATTTGTAGATATCAAAATATGTGCTATCACTTTATTCATCTTGTGACAAAAGGAATGCTTTCTGATGAAACCAAGACCATTTATTGCGTTATGAAAACAGCAGAACTAAACGTTGTCGATCGTATTCGCGCAGGTGCTTGTGTTATCGACTCACTTTTGCACGACGTCAAGTTACTGCGGTGTTTCGTTCATATGATGCGGATTTGTTGAAACTTATGAATGATAAAATTGTGCATTTTGATCAGTTTTTTCTTGGCTTCAATTGTATATATAATGTATTACTATTTTTTATGCAAAAATCATTAAAAAAATGTCGATTTGTGCTGCGTACGGTAGAGTAAGGGTACGTGATTTCGTACAGGACGTGATTTCGTACAATGACATTGTTTTTCCCAATGTTTCAATCGATCGCCTGCGATGGAGGCTTACAATCATTTCGACGGCAAACCACCGCCATAGTCTCTCTTCGGTCATGCTAAATATAGAATTTCAGAATAACCTCGTTTTCAAAACGAAACTAGAATTAGCATTTTGTCGTCTGCAGAATGGGACCAGGGTAGCTTAAAAACATAATTTGAAATATAATCTAGCCAGCTGACCTATGATAATTTTGAGATAATTGAATAAGATCATACTTTACCATTTTCATCAAAATTGTTTTAATATGAAGCTCCAATAATTTGATAACACCGTATATTGATGTAACAAACCCAATCATCGACAGGGCAGATATCGTAAGGAGCCTTCATTATTCCGAAAATGGTTGATATGATTGATTGTTTTTTGGTCTAAAAAACTGTATGGAGCTTTAAAATTGTTTATTACAATTCCATCCAGATAATCCTTATAAAAAATATATATAGTAAGTGCTATATTCCCACAGAATGGGTCGATGGCATGCAAAAAGTGACACGTTTTTTTTTTTAAGTTCATATTTCTTTCAAAAAACATTTCTGTCGTTTGAAAATCGGCAGACCTGATTAAAATATGCTGAATTAAATCTGCATATACTTATATTTGCCATATTTACTAAGAATCACACATTTGAAGGGTGTACGAAATCACGTTCCCAACTGCCGCTAAACACGGAAGTAAAGAATGGTAAAGGGAAGATCCCCTGCGCAGTGCATTTCTGCGCATATGACGTCACATTACCAAAAATATCGCAGATTGTGTACATCTTTTAGGTCGATGTAGATACAGACCCGTGTACGTTCGCAGTTCCGATTTAAGCGTAGCGTTTCCGTAGCACTTCCGTACCATTTCCGTAGTGTTACCGTAGCTCTTCCGTACCATTTCCGTAGCAGTTCCGTAGCATTACCGTACCATTTCCGTAGCACTTCCATAGCATTACCGTACCATTTCCGTAGCATTTCCGTACCGTTTGCGTCCACTCACCGTAGCATTACCGTAGCATTTGCGTTTACCTATTTTCACTCGCAGACCGTCTCATAACCGTTCGGTAGAAAATTTTGCGGTGTGTATTTTTTATCGAAACGAAATTTAGTTAAATATACTTACCGAACGTCAAAAAAGAAATGTAGCGACAGCAAATGATTTTTATTAGGAATTAAATTATTGAATTAAAGAATTAAATAGATACGGCTGTAAATCTGTCTGTATCTTTGTATAGAAAAAAATAACACTCTCACAAAAAACAACTCAATTCACATGGTCCATCGATCTTAGTGTGATAAAAAATGGCGGATCCTAGTAGTAGTCGACGCATTACGTAGAAACCAAGATGAAGATCGTGTCAAATAAACAATATTACCTTTACTGTGCTATAGTCTAACCTTTAAAACTGTTACATGTAATATGCACTGGTCAGGCTACATGTATAGGGTATAAATGGTCCAGACAGTACGTATCACACAGGTAAACTAGGGTAGTTAGACTTAATTGTCAGCAATGATACAAACAACACAGCATGTTGTACACGAGTTAACTAAAGGTAAGGTATTTCTTTATATTAAACGTACATTTACACCAGTCGTAGACTCTGTCAATATCGGATAGGAGTTCACCACAGTCTTGAATATAACGTGCTGCTTTACACAATTTGCCATTATCGGCAAAAAGGAAAGTTTTAAAAAAATGTAAAAGAGAGGGTGAATCATTTTAATCGAGTATACAGATATTTTTTGTATCATCACACTAACATCATCATCAAAGTATCTATCGCGGAGTTCACCGAATACCTCGTCAAAGTTGGAATAGCAAAAACTTTTCTTCGTGGCAACGTTGCTTTACTTCATTAAGAAACACATCCGCTGCTAGTTTGATAGAATTTTATAATTATTGGTATGCACAAAAATATTTCCTTTGGTGCCTTTTCTAAAAGTGTTATTTAAAAAAAAAAAAAAAATAACACACATACCCTCACACATATACACAGATTTAAATAACAGTCATTAAAGTCACTTGTAAATACTTCTATTATTAAAAGCATACATTTGTAATTTAAACTCTTGAGGTGATGGTTTCATGATATATGTAGACTTAATAAATTTCGGTTTTTACCGTGAATATCTAAGATTTGTTATGATAAGTAGCCTACATAAATTCATTTGAATCATTATTTTATAAGTCATATTCAACTTGACATTTTATATTTTCTTTCATGAAAGTAAGAACAGGCTACTGCTATAGTTTAAACTCACTCAGGTGTAAAATTTGACATGTTGGCCAGGTAATACAGGTAAATTTCGGTACGTTGGCTAAGTGAGAATGGGCCATAATTGGACCCCGCGGGGTTAATTGGGGACAGGTCATCCGGCCAGGTATACCATGTGCCAGACACAAAAGAGCTAGACTGGTCAGCATCTTACAGGTAAGGTGTGATAGGATGCATGTCATCAAGGCTGTGGGGTTGCATATTGCGCCCAGTTGGCCATTGGCAACATGCCTTTCCTAGATGTTTGGCTTCAATGTAATGTACATGTAGTCTGGACATGTACATGTCTCAAGATCTGTCGACAGAACATACAATGTATGATATCATACAGATGACATGTACTGTAAAAGACAATTTTAAGTTTAGAATAACAATGTAAAAGAAACTTTAGTAAATTAACATTCAATAAAAATTTAAAATATTAATATTTTGTCTGACAAAATATTTACATGAAGTACATGTACACCTAAGTCAGCCATTATTAGGCCTCTGAGACAAACTGATGTGTTGTAATAGAAGCATGTAAATGATTAAAATGATCGCAAACAGCATCAAAATTAATTTCAAAAGTAGATTCTTCACTCTACACTGTTGAAGTCTATATATATTGAAACAATGTATTACCGGGTTATGTCCTTTGTGATAATAAGTTTTAAAAAAACTGTTGTGCACTAATTATACGTTTACTTCAGTACCTTAAATCTCGTGCACTCCTCACTTCTCCTAGGGTGCAAAGGTTAACTGATTGTCACTCTACTGAAGGTTAGATCACAAAACAAGTCCATTAATAAAGATTTTCAGAGTGTTATCTATTATCACGTAAACACACAGAGTCTGCTCCATTGCAGACGTGTGATATACACGTATCTGATTGCACATGTACATTGTGTATTCTTAAGTATATAATTATTGATGTCTTGTTTTTAGTTTTTATCCCTCCCCAGCCAGAGCTTCCTCTGATCCGACATCAGACTTTTAAACAAATCGTCAATGCTTACACACCAGTAATATGTACCAGTGATTGTTATATATAGACTTGCCAGACATGTACATGTACTTGACTTAATTGTCCCCCTAACTTGTTGCCATGGGTACTAATCCCCCCTCCCCACCACCATCAACTTCACCTGATGGCCATGGATATACACTTGATTAGGAGTCATCGGGCTCAGGTGTGTAAGTCATCGTCACACCTGGTCAGTTTCTCCTTTTTACAATTAGCCCTATAGGGGGTCTATTCATAGCCTGGTCAATCTGTGTTCAGAATTCGTGATCTGTTTACCTGTACCTAAATTAACACTTTGATATAAGTTTTTCAATTCAATTAGTTTATTACTTAAAACTTACGGTTTATCGGTACAAATGCAGTGAATAAATGCAGTGAAAATATAGATAAATACATAAAAACAAAACAATAAAGTTCGGACACACAGAGACATCACATACGCGACCGCAGCGCTAGTGTAGAGAGTGATTTATTTTAAAATTAAATGCTATCGTTTTTTGTTGCCGAGAATAATAAATTTTCCTCAATTTGAAAGATCCTTATATGACCTTAATATTTCTGGTTTCTAAAAGTTGTACAAATTTTCGCATACTGAGGTTTTCTATTGTAGTACAGTTTAATAAAACGTTCTTCCACTTCCCGATACAACATTCACTCCATCAGACACCATTTCACTGTCCTTTCTACGTGTTCGCTTCGTCTACGATCCGCTTTTTATAAGAACCAGACAATTTATTCAGAAACGGTCGATTATTTGTGAGCGTCAACCGTAGCATTACCGTAGCATTACCGTAGCATTACCGTAGCACTTCCGTAGTATTACCGTAGCATTTCCGTAGCGTTACCGTAGCGTTACCGTAGCATTTCCGTAGCATTTCCGTAGCATTACCGTAGCATTTCCGTAGCACTTCCGTAGCATTACCGTAGCATTTCCGTAGCACATCCGTAGCGTTTACGTTTAAGACGGAACAGCGAACGTACACGGGTCTGTAAAAACGTCTTCTAGCTGCATTTAAGAAAAAAAATGCAAGTATGTGTGAAAAGTGTGAAAAGTGTACGAAATCAGATACCCTCACTCTACAGAACCATACATCACATGTACTTTATTGACAAAACCATCACATTTTGGAGGATTCCTGTAAAATAGTGGAATATATATAAAACTGTGAGTATTAACTACCACTACTGTGAATTACAGGCATTGTTTCTTTTTGCAATGGCACGTATTTTGGATTCAAACCTACATATTAATATGTGTTTTTTGGGGTTTTTTTAATTGTTTTTGAGCTTCAGGATTCACTTCGAATCAAACTCGTCATTCTTGGTTGAGAATGATTTTCGTGTTACAATGTACCTTTTTCTGTTGTGTCCGTTGACACTGTCTGATGTTTTGGTCATAAGTTGACTGTTCTTTCCGTAAAGATCTAATAACAGGTAAAGTTTTCTTCTGATACAGATACGAAATACTTTGTTTATCACTAGGTGTTCTTATCTCAAATTTACCAATTGATTTGTCTAAGTATGATGTTTCATTGAGTTTCAGTTTCGTTGTTGTTGACATTTCGAGTTTTTGATTTCCTAATAAGATCATTTTAGGCCCTCAGCGTCACGGATAATCTAATAAGATGAATAGGTGTTCTAAATGATATAATGTTTTCGAATTATATTTTCACAGAGTAACGGTATGTCACTATGACCGGTCTCCATGAACTCAATGTTTTGCTAAATATTTCTCTGGTGTGTAGATTCACGAATTTTAGCTGAAACGCACATAACGAAAAACTAGATAACATAACACGCTCAATAAAACAATTTAGTACACAATCAATAGCTAACAGCAGGACATCTAAATCCGTTCCGAAAACTACTGAGTGTTAAGAAATAACCTTGTTATGGACTCTGGAATAGAGGGACGGAATAAAAAGTCTTCATCATCATGGATCACACACAACCAAAGTATAAAAGTACAACAGTTTCAGGGGAGATGTTAATTGATGACTATAGAAAGGGAAAATATAACGTCCCAGACATATAAGCTCTTAATATTAATTATTCAATGGCCTTTCAGGTACAATTCGTACATCCCATTACTGAACCCCGGATTATGATATATTTTTAACTAGACAAATAACATGTAACTGTGTGAATAAGACGCAAACATCCTGGGTGGTTAAAGGTGGGAATTTAATATTTATAGGGAAACAGCTAAAACGGTAACGCGTATCTTCATTATCTTCCAAGTCACTTGCACTATTAAAGTGAAAGGAGCGTTTCCCGTGTGGAATAAATCATCCACATTCCCTCTTTGGATTAATATTAAGTACATATATTGTACAGCACACAAACGACATTCAATGCAATAATGTGTCATCTAACATTATAAGATTGCGACAACGTTAATATATCAAGTCCATCCATGCTGATCTCATATATACAATGTAATATATCCCACACTTAACTAAAGTTACATGTATTACACTTTTAAAGGCTAAGTTTAATTATTTTATGAACGGAAAAAAATGGTTTCTCAAAATTTCCCAAGCTGTTTTCCCCTATCAAAAAACTTCAGTTCGTGTAATCGTCAACTAACGATTTTTTTCAGCTACACTAAATTTTGGCTTGTAAATCTAACGGCGATCTAATAAGCATGTGCTTTACCTGCAAAAGATGCAGCATCAAAAGCTTATTCTAAAGGACATTTAATCATTGAGCAGTATCCTAGGTGTGAAAAGAACAGGGTAAAACGCATTCTTGCCAAACGACCTGACAGGACACAAACTCGGGGTCTCCGCCGTGAAGATGTACAGCTCTACTATCTCAGCCAAAGAAGCAAGCTCCTTAAAGCTGGTAGTGCAAGTTAAAAAGCATCCAATTGAGATTTAAAACATACAAACACATGTTCATATTTCCAAAAATCGTTTTCGAGACATCCCCAGTTATGGTAGTGTCGTATCTAAGACACTATCATAACTGGGGAATGTCTCGGAAACGATTTTTGGAAATCTGTACATGTATTATTTTTTTTTTAAATCTCCATTATATGTTTTTTAACTTGCACTGTCAGCTTTACGCTGAGTGCCATATATCATATTTAACACTAGATACACTGCTATGTTTTTCTTGGGATTTCCGTAATGTCGACACGAGACTATTTTATCACCCCCTTTGGATTAAAGCTGTACCTTTAACTGAGATCCGCTTGTACCTTACAGCAGAATAATGAATTCACAAGACCTCAGACAGGAGCTTTCAGTGTCTCTATTAGGCAAACTTCTCTTGTAAAACAAACTAACACAGTAATTAGAAAAGTGAGCTTTATAGGCAGAATTATATCAATTTACCAAATTGATTTTCATCCTTGACATATACAATGTAATTTCAAAAACAAGTTAACACAGAAACTATTTTAACAGAAATATATCACATGAAATAAAATGGTTTGTAGAAACGTTACTATGAAATAAAGTCTTACTTCTTTATTCTGTTGTAAACTTCACTTGTATGTGTCGTCAGTTGAGCTGAAATATGTTGAATATTCATGGTATTTTTTCATGTTTCAAATACTATTATTATGCCAGCAGCAAACAATCGAGAGAACTTATCTTGGGCAAGGATTGTTTCAAAATCCTATTGTTTGTGTTATCCGTAACATATCATTGTGATGGCAACGTTATCACAAGGGGTCGATTTGGCTAAATTGATATTTTAAGAATTGCAATAAAACCAATGTACATGTATCCATATAAAATGCTTATAATATATTGACATAGCAATACCATCGACACTATACTAAAGCATCATTTTTGTTTCATATCTCATTAAACCAAGTGTGCGATACAGGCTCTGTGGGCCTCTTGCTATATTGTATTATTACACTGAAGAATACATTTTTCCTCGTTCTTTCAGAGCCTTGCAACACCTCCTCTTGGGCGATGACTTTTAAAACAAGCTCAAATGGAAGCATTTTATTTGGAGACAGAACTTCACTATTTTCCGTCTTGGCAAAAGGTGCAGATGTCAAAGTCCAGATTGAAGAAAATATATTTCTAGAATCTTCCTACCTGCGAATATTAAAGAAAAATTCTCATTGGTGTGCCATAACCTTGATTCAAATATCGAAAACGAGTTGGGATAGATTTGATCCGGATTTATACTGGAAGATGACGTCAGTATGTACTGATGGAAGGGTTTTTATTGCAAAGCAATCCATAGGCGCCAATACTCTCAACAGTTCGGGATATGAGAACATGGACGTCACTTGGTATACTAGGTACATATGATAATAGTTGTCTTTGTAATGAATATTTTATATTCTTTTGATGTAAAATACAAGGTCTGAAATATTAATTTTTTTTATTATTTTTTTTCGTTTTTCTTATTTTTCAATGTCTACATGATACAATGTACATGATAATATAATCATTATACATGGCACAAACATATTGAGATTATACCAAACAACATGTACTCCCCCCTTGGGTCCATGTACCGGGTAACAACATTCATTTAAAAATTGGACCGAACAAAACGTTTTAAACAAGTTAATAGTAGATTAACGAAAAAAAAAAAAAAAAAAAAAAAAAAAAAAAACAACAACAAACAAACAAAAAACAAACAAAAACAAAACAAAAACAAACAAAAACAAACAAAAAACAAAAACAGGGTTGATGTGCTGTATAACGGATTACCCCAGATATGTGAAATATTAAACATCTACATATATTAAAACTGATACAGTGTAGATATAATGCCTGTGATGTCTTACAATAAATCAATTGTCAAAATTCAGTGCTGTGGCAATATTCCTCTATCTATCCCTAACTGTCTCTGCTTTTGTATAGGGATAAAACATAAAACTATGATTATCAATCTGTCTGTAGAAGGATAGCATTGTCAAGACACCATCAACAGATGGAGTAGTGTACTTAAATATGCAAGCATATACATATTTTTACAAGTAAAACACAATAATTTATGCTATCAAACTGTGGATCATTGTTTGGACCTAGTATCACAGAAGAACATGTCATAGGTAAATATATAGTGAAAAACGTATCAAACCTATTTTTCAGAAATTCCCATAAAACACGAGAGTGAGGACATTCCCCCCAAAAAATGTTCTAAGGATTCCCTACTTGACATACATAACGAACACAGCTCTCTTTCTATAAATGTCATTTTCATCAATTTAGTGTTTGTATAAATAATTCAGTGAAGCAATTTTATACTAAAACGTTCGTATGTTTTTATCATCAGTCAGCCAAATCGGTGGTTTGAATATTAATTTGGATTCCTCCTAATTGAGTGTAGTTTCCAGTTTTCCATTCCATTTGCCAATATTTTTCCGTGGAAATTCCTGGTATTTACTTACTATAAGGTTATAGAAATATTTTGCAACTTTAATGTTTGTCTTTAGTAAACTTGCATATTTGCTTAAAACAGTATTACGTTTTCTACCATCTTGTATGATATTTTTTTCCAACTTCTTTGAATAGCATAAAGTAGCCCTTGGAAATTTGTATTTATACTAAATTTCTGTTTAAACTCATTCACAGATAAGAAGTCACCAATTTCATTCATTAGATCATTTATAAAGAAGACATTACCCTCTATCCACTTATAGTATATAACATGCCTATTATTTATTAATATTTTATCATTTAGCCACAGTGGGTGAGGTAGCACCTCATAATGGGTTGTGGGAGATTAATCATGGTCTGAAATAAAGGATATGTGTGTTTAACAATATATACATTTAAAAGTGAATTCAACATTTATTGATCTAAATATTAATGCAAAGAGTATTGGCAAACAGGCTGATCGCATATATGTACATGTACGTTGAAATACGATATGAAAAATTCGGCATTTATTATATAATTCTATAATATGAGAAAAATACATTTCCGTAAACCTTTTCAATATGTACGACAATAGAATATTTCAACCAGGAGTATATTCTAATTGCAGAAAACTCCCAGGAGATCCTAATGCAAATCCAACTTACTACCATAACCAAACCGGAGAGATGCTGGAAGGATCGAAAGAAACTCTTGTATCGTGTGTAAAAATGGGTAAAGGTATTAAGATTTGGTCACCCACATTGTCAGCGTTTTATTCTCCTGACCGTTTAGAAATTGATGGCCCCAATATTGTTGGCCAAGTGGTATTTCAAGTAAGTATACATTTAGTATCGGCTGAATTCAATATTCCATTATATTGGTTGAATATACTACTTCCTACAAATGGGCTTGCTAAATTAAATCGCTGGAAGATTGGTGAGCATGTACAGGTAGGCCGCTGGGAAAGACCTACATATATGGCGTGGTATGTAGATGTGTGCTGGGGCTTTGCCCTTATGCATTCTGCCACTGGATCCGAAATTTTAGGAAGTGTTAAAAAAATCAAAGCCTACATACTGAATGGTAGACGTGTTCGAGTTATATTTGATTCATATTCTATGGAGGCAGACAATATTTTCATATCAAACACCAATATCATCACTGCGCAATTAATCAGTCAAATGGACACACCACAACCAAGGGTGTTCTCTGACGGACATTGGAAATTGGTAAGAATATCCACGGACGGGTCTTTCCTGACCGACATCTATGAAATGGGATCATCAACTAAGATAAGTAACAGTGCAATGTCATTAAGGGCCTCCTGGTTTGTACAAAGACGTGAATGGATCCAGATGTTGGTTACATCATCTAATGGGACGGTGGTGGAAGGTACTAAAACAGGTCTGGTAGAGGCGATTCGCCAGGGGTCAAGCCTACGTTGTGTTGTTCATTTCGACACGAAAGACATACTGGTGTTCACTGCAGAAAACATTGAAATCAGCAATGATGGAAATGTCGCCGCAATGATGTTTAAATATATACAGTTCAACGATGGCACGCCTGTGTCTTTTGTACCTTACTGGAGAATAATGCTTATGTGCACAACGGGCAAATTACAAGAATCAAGATGGACTGTTGGGGAACATGTCAAAAGAGGTGAAAAACTGCACAATGTGATGACCCAGTGGTTTGTCGATACATGAAGCAGTTAAAAAGATGAGATGTCTCGTTTAATAAATCGAATATTTTTATTCTGTATCAATTTATTAAACCTTAATTTTAAACCCTGATTGCAAAATTCTATAATATTTGGAATTATATTTGTCCTAATTACTTATTACTTATATTTTCGGGGCTTTTTTTTGGGGGGGGGGGGGGGGGGGGGGGGGGGGGGGGGGGGGGGTCCCAAAGTTCAGAGTGTCAGACAGTTCTTAGCCACCGTCAACCCAACACCAATTAAAGGCAGCTCCGTCTAAAACACTGATTCTGCAAGTTTTTTTGATTGGTTTTTATGCGTTTTACATTAAGGAGACTGTAAGAGCATTGATTTACTTTTACATATATCAAGGACCGCTTTATTTTCAAAGAACACGAGAAGAAAACATCTTATGTCTTGACGGCTGAGTACTTCCCATGATAGCGCCTTTCTAGACATTACTGCACACTGCGGTGAGGCTAATGTTGTGAAAAATCAAGACAATTTTCTTAAATGCTTTCAAGCATACTGCATATAAATATTCATGCGAAAATCTGTAGTCAAGATTTTGCTGTGGTGTATTCCATTTTCCTAAAGGACTGTACAACATTCGAGTTTCCTTAACCCCAAAGTAATGACGTACGAAAATGTATGGATGGGTCACTCTATGTTATCCAAACAGTATGGTAACAGTTCAGGGAAATGCTACTCCCTATGACTCAACAAGTGTTATTGAAAAACATGGTATAGTTACGTGAAATCCCCACATGTAGTTAGGGGTATTATAGTGATTTAAATTACAGTTATTATAACCAATAAAACGAGGTTAGTCATATTTGTTTAACAAAACTGCGATATACGTACTCAACACTGTCAAAAGCCAAATTGAATTTTATCTGATCTTCTAAAATGTAAGAGGTTCAACACGGTCATTTGTAATGTAATATCTTACTTCCTATCTAGAGCATTTTTTATTTCATGACTAAAGATGGAATTTTGATAATATTAATCATTTTTATAACATTTAATTGTTTGACGATGTGATGCTAGTACTACTATTTATAAACAAAACAGTAAATCCATAGTAATTATTGTTGAATGCATAAAATGATTAAATTTGAACACAATGAAAACACAAGTGGGACGCTATTTTATCGTACTATATATTTGTTCTGCTTGACGCACGCATTCTATATTTTTAACAGACAATGCCGTCATGTCTGAACCTAGGTCAAATAAGTATTATGATATGCGTACATGACTGCAGCATTTCAATAGTATACATAAATATGAACTCATTATTAGTTTATTCATTACTTCTTTTCCAGTTTAGTTTCGTAAGTGTAAAGCAGTGTTTGCACCATCTTGCAATGCACTTACTGTAGAATGTGTTAAATATCAGATATGGAAGAATAAAAACATTATTTTTATAGAACAAATTAAATACAAATAAATGCTGTTTTTTTATCACATAAAATGGAGTTATCTCCCCTATATACCTGGTGTCAAAGCCCAATATGCCCCTTGCCTACATCTCATATCATCAGTGCCGTTAACGGGGACTAACTCTTACAATCTGTACTCAAACGTAGGTTTGACGTGCAATTCGATTTTTTTTCTCTTGAGATAGGAATGGATGAGTGGTTAATATATCTTTAAACTAACTGTATCTTATTTGCAAGTATTGTATGTCAAACATTTATATGCAATAACAATAGATGTTAATTTCGTCTTAAACCATCAACAATTGGCCATAATTATTCATTATATTCGTTGAGTTGTTTCTTACCAATCGGAAACATCGAAACAAGAATACTGTTATTTTGGTCGATATTCACTTTTTTACATGATTGTGTGGTTATTAACACCGCATGGATTTTGAGTTGTTTTTGAGTAACGCAACATTGGATGCTTATGATTAATGGATGAAAAATATATTTGCCTTTACATACATAGATTGCGATGGCATAATCAATTAATATTTATTATAACTGTATCATAATAAATGTTATTTTATCGTCTCTAAGGGTGGCCTTTATCGTTCACCATATCTGTTGAGGTATTTCCCCTGAGTGTGTACAGTAGTACAATCATTCAATGATGAACCAGAGTATTGATTATTTATTTATACCAACATGAAATAGAAAATAATACAATCAACATGTAAATTGGAATCATGAAGTTTATCAGAAGGCTTACTTGGTAGCTATCACTGCTGGTTAGGATGTACGTAAAATCGAGGTAAAAGGTTAATGCTGAGGTGACTGATTTGCTTGATTTCATGTTATATAGGGTGTATAACTGTATAAGATCGACAGGATCGATAAAGTTTTGATCATGGTAAGATGAAAAAAAAAATCATCAATATTCATGTAGGGAACTTGAAGAAATATATCGCCGTTGTTAATAGCCTTTTTGACATAATCATCCTTGTATGCAAACAAAACCAAGTCGGCTAGTAGAGGGGCACGATTTGTTTCCATAACTGTGCCAATAACCTGATAGTAGAGCTGGTCACACAACTAAATCAAGCTGTTGTTAATGAAACAAAATAATCCATTCTCACAAGTTCATCTTCAGTGTATTCCATATGGACCTTTGTCGTATGCTTAACAAAATATGCTCATGTATATTTACAAAATATTTTGCATAACTATTTAATACCATTTCTAGGTAGGATATTGCATGACTTGATTTATGAATGTGTTTTTTGACGTTACATTGATAGCTGTGGTCAGTCTTGGAAAAACCCCAAACAAATGCTTTGTAGTAAATTACAGACACTATAATTTTCCCCATTTACAAAAAGGCTAATTTAGGAACCTACCAACCAATTGTTATCCCGTAGACTTTAGTGTTAAGGTTTTGGAGTATTTCATTCAAATTCTTGAATTCAATGTAACAATTATATTTTACAACAAAATTTTAGGGTCTGATATAACACCTAATCAAAAAAAAGTCCTTCAGCTCAAATTTTCTCCATGGTAGACATTTTGAAAACGGGTGGATTTCGCAGTAAAAATGCTCAAAAAATCTTAAATGTTTTCCTGTTGATTATTATTACCCGAACTTCTGGGGAAAATCAATCGGACTTACGAAATGTATATCAACATTTCTTATTGATAGTTACCTATCAGGCTACATATCTATTCTCTCGCTTCATAACATACTGGCCAATCAGTGGCTG
This sequence comes from Pecten maximus, assembly GCF_902652985.1. Taxonomy (NCBI): domain Eukaryota; kingdom Metazoa; phylum Mollusca; class Bivalvia; order Pectinida; family Pectinidae; genus Pecten; species Pecten maximus. The sequence goes on from NC_047020.1 coordinate 35,630,628, forward strand.
CCAGATATTTTATCCTTGCCTCAACTTTCTATACACAGGGGCTGTTTCATAAATATATATTTTTTAATAGGTTGGTTGTTCCCTAATAACTACATGTATATCTGTGAGTAGCTGATCACCAAAGCTTGCGCTCTTTCCGATATTAACCATTAGTTTTGAAAATGAGTTATTTCTTTTGAAAAAGTCAACTACCTTGATATTTCATTTAGATATATATATATATTATATATCATCTGCCAAAGGTACTGTCCCTGTGCGTCTGGATGTCTGGAGGTTCGGTGTATTGATTTGTCGGTTTAATTCTAGCCAAGCATCAAAGGGAAAGTCTATGTCAACCAAAATATACCTGTTTGATGAATCAGTTATAAAAAAACAGAAGTCTTGCTACAATGGTTATCAATAACAAAAGCTCTATCGATATGAATCAACTCGCAAAAATCAAATATTCAATCATCGCGTGCAATAGACACAGGCTGATTCAGAAAGGCCAAATGTCATTCGTGCCATCAGACGACTATCACCAAACTCTACGAGAGTCATGACTTGGCAGATGTCATTTGGGATGCAGAGGAAGTTCGATATGGAGAAACTTTTGCTGCTGCTTGGAATTACCGTATCAGGTATTTATCCACAGTGAACTCAATTTTACTTAATACTATCTAACTCATTATTGATAGCTTTTAGTTGAACTTTTGAATAATTTGGTGTCATAATCAGATACAAAGTTTATCTAAACGAGTTTTATCGAAAAGTAAACGAGTGCAAAAGAAAAAGAAATGCGACTTTTAACTAACAATTGATAATAAGAATGAATTAATTATGTATCCATACTTTGTAGGATGCACATAATTATTATTATTTACTATAAAATCTAAATGTACGCACTATCAAAGAGGCTTACCCGCAGACGGACCGTTAAACGGCACATCTCCGATCACTAAATAAACTTCAGTACACGTTTCTATGTGACAAAATTAGAGGCTTTCCGACTTTATTTCTTGAAAACAATTACAGAATATATATTTAAAAGACGTTTAAAACTCAACCTGAGAGGGAAATGTATGGAATATAACGGCAAATCTTCTTTGTAAATCGCCGCTGCCTTTGAAGTTATCACTGTGCGGCACTGTGCACGTGCTTGTTTCTTTGATGTGTCAATCAAATTAGACTCCACTTTATAGCGGGGACTTATTGCGGGTTGCGATTAAATAAATAATATTTAAAAAATGAGGTTTTAATATCACTTTTCAGCGTTTTAAAAGGAAAATGAAATGAAAAACTCAACAATTCCAACAATCTGTCATGTGTAAAAAAATCTTTTTCTATTAGCCAATTGTTCTGATCTCTCTGCGGGCAAGCCTTTTTAAGGTTATCTCGCTTATGGCACTGTCCGTGTTATATACAATTTCTGCTTAAAATAATTAGGGTCAATCGCTTCATTAATGTGCTTATTTGTTAAAGTTTGAAAAAGCGCAAAGATTTCAGCGTTTCAATCAAAAACGTAAGTAATTGTAGTAGTTGCTTGATTATCTAGTGAACCCATGAAATCGCTTTTACATATGTAACTAGTGTAATATGCATAAAAAACATCGGTTGTGCCATTCTAAAATCAATTATGTCGTCACTCTAAGGACAATGTGCCAAGCATAGATTTAAAATGAAACAGCAACATGGCTTTTTGTTTGATCTTGTTCTCCTCATTTTTGCTCTCTTTCAAAATGTAAGCTTTTTGAGATCATGCGAGAAATAATGTCTTCAATTTTTTTTTTGATTTCAAATTTCATTCCAATCATTTGCCAACACATTTTGTGTGAATACCACACCCATTGAAACAGTTATTACAGGCTTAGATATTAATCAATTACACAGCAAATGTCGAGTTGAAAAAGAGGTCGCGATAGCTCGGTCAGTTAAAGCGCCGTTTACGTAATTTCAGTTGAAGATCCGAGTTGCGTGGTTCGACGTTTCCTACACGTGTCAGGTTATATTTCCCGGGAAGGTGAGATCAGACAGGTCGGTGCTGTCATGGTTGTGTCGATGGACAAGACAATTTTACCTTATTACTCTTAATTGCATGCGACGGCCCTTCCGTTTGTTGTTCAGTAGACTAGTCACCAACTACTACAGGACTCATGTCAGAAAATGGCCCTGGCTGTTCATGGAGCGAAAAACTCCGAAAACTAACACGCGTAGGAAAATACAATACACCTCTCGGGTTTTTTTCACAACTGTCCTCGTTTCGAGTTTAAAATTATGTGTGATTTATGGAAAGCCAAGTTAGATTATTAAGTTTATAGCTGGATCAAATTGCGCCATGAATAACTATAAAGTTGTTTTGTCATATTTTGTATATGGCTAAGGACTTGTCATGCTGCTAATAAAACACATAGTAAAACGCTATTTATCCATAACGGCCTTGCTACGATAACACATTTTCGAGATAGTGTTGTCGATGGCCGCCATTGTTGGCGTCAGCGACCAGTACAACGATATCATATTGATGTAACATTAGATTAAGTTTTATCTGGCCAATTCGAGCTTTTCCCACAACGTGTTTTTAAATATCATATTAAACCGTATCTTATGTTAACTGTTTTATTCAAGGTGCTACTTTGGGTTATTAGTTTCAAATTGTTTGACATATATCTTTCTATTTTCTTATTGTAGCTCTTTGTCTACGTGTGAGGTCTTCCACAATTCGACAACAAAACTGGCAAGTACGACAAAGAGCGTCTCTGTGTGTACAAGCCGACACAGAAAGATTGACAATCGAAGTAAACACTTTGATACAATGCCTCGCCTACACTCAGCCTCGATTTGCAGAACGTGGATTAGTCACATTCAACGCCAGCTCTGGTTTATGTACAATTCCAGATCCTTCAACAATCGAGACATCGGGGCAGATATATGAAAGTGATTTGGTACCTGTAGGCGTAGATCTGATAACAGGTAATGCTTTCTTCTTATACAGATACAATAAACTTACCACTCACATATGTTCTCAAACCTACCAATTAATGTGTATAAGTGTTTTGTTTTATTGCGTTTGAGCTTCAGGTGTCACTTCGAATCACACTCGTCACTCTTGCTTGAGAATGATTTTGCATGGTACCCTTTTCTGTTGTTTCCGTTGACACTGCCTGATGTTTTGGTCTTTAGTTGACTGTTCTTCCCGTAAGGAGGACTGTATTTAGAGGCATTATATTGAAATATAATAACATTCCAATAACCCTGAATTTAACTTTCAGTTTGGTTTGAGTGATGTTTATTCCTTGCTTATCTTTTGTACAAATCTGTGCATTTAGAGTTGGTAGACTCTGCATGTCGATTTTAGTCTTCGGAGTTATTTGCTACCTGCTTATAACATCTTTGCTCATTTTTGAAATGGCACGTACTTTGGATTCCAAATGTTGGAAGTTACGAAATAGATTGAAATCATAAGTATTTTACACCTCTCCGAATATATTTCATTATTTCGTTGTTATTTATTTTCACTTTCTATGAGTACTTAAGGCCCTTATTTGATTTGGACAGTTGTAAAACACAGTACCGAGAATTTGAATGTATTCCAGGACGAGAACACGAAAAAAGAAAATAATGGCTGACTCTCTTATCCCCTATGATCTCCTATTTTCTTTCGAAATCCCCCATTCTCCTCTCATCTCCTGCTCGCTCATGAAATCCCCTACTCTTCTCTCACCTCCTGCTTACACTTGAAATCCTCCACTCTCCTCTCATCCCATGCTCACTCCTGAAATCCCCCACTCTCCTCTCATCCCCTGCTCGTTCCTGAAATACCCCATTCTCGTCTCACTTCCTGCTGACACTTGAAATCCCCCACTCTCGTCTCACTAGCTGCTCATTCTTGAGGGGCCGCGTTGGCTGAGTGGTTGAGGTGTCCCGAAACGTTAACAACAGCCCTCCACCTATGGGATACGAGTTCGAAACCTACATGGGGCAGTTGCCAGGTACTGACCGTAGGCTAGTGGTTTTTCTCCGGGTACTCCGGCTTTCCTCCCGTCCAAACCTGACACGTCCTTAAATGACCCTGGCTGTTAATAGGACGTTAAACAAAAACAAACCGAACCAAATCTTGCCCTCCTCTCACCACATGCGAACTCTTGAAATCCCCAACTCTCGTCTCAGGACTTACTCACTAATGAAATAATGTTTAAACGTTTAGAATGGTTGACTTTTGAGAGGGGCATTTTATCATTTCTAAATCCTGGTATATTGATATTAATATAGCCAGCTGATCGCAGCAGCAGTACTTTTTATTCCTCTGCGTGCGAGAAGCATACGTGTAGGGAGTATATGTGTTTCATGTTGATGGCAATGCCATGCTACTATTGTTTGCCTCCATTAACAGCACACACCGGGTCAAATTAGTCTATATTAAGAAAATCTTCATTTTTTTCAATCTTTTTTCTTTAAAAAATTATGAGTATGATACAGCATGTTATTCTTATGATTTTGATGTCTTCAGTGTTTCGGTAGCGCCATTTTGAATTAATCTGATGCCAAACTAGAATGAGAATGACCTATCAAGTGTTCTAAAATAGTGTTTTACGTTTGGAAAAACCTTTAGGTAATTTATGCTAAGTAGGTGAATGAAAAGCCAAGAATTTCTATGGAAAATGCAAGTCTATATGTTTCACGAAAGCTTATATATTTATATATTAACGTATTTTAAGTGATTTTTTTTTCAAACTTCAAGATATAAATGGACACCGATTGTTATTTTCATCAAATTAGACAAGCTTCTACCTCCCTTCGCGGTTTAACATTTTCCGGAAAGCTTTACGTTTTGTTTTTAAAATAGAGTATTTATAACACACAAATCGTGATATACAAAACAAGTTTATTATATCAAAGCATGCTTATTTATATAAATTGTTGACTATAATTTCAAAGCGAAAACAACAATAGAAGCTGACTACGCTGTAGGAGTTATTTCCCTTCAATTACTGAACCAAATTGATATTACTGCAAATTGCCATTTATCTTCAGCCAAACAATCCAAGTGGTTGTTTATTTTCATTTTTGGGTGACTTTCTTGATCTATATTAGCGATTGCGCATTTTTTTAATCAACGTTTTCATTTTTGTCTGTAGTCCAAACAAATGTTCGCTATATACGTATGACAAGATATCAATAATTTGTCGACTGAAGGAAACATTAATAAAAAGGATAGCGATGTTCTTCGCTGTTAATTTACAGAAACTATTGTAACAGTTTCATCCTCTATAATTGTATGTGGTCGTTTATAATTTACTTGAGTCTTGATAAAGGGGTTGATTCCCTAGAAAGTTCGACAATTTACTTTTCTGTACCGTCGTTATTACTACATGACTACATTATATAAACAATTTTTATTTGTTTTCCAATAGGCTATGCATGCCATTTACACACTAAATATGCCAGCTAGGACAAAATAACATTATATATATATTAATTTAAAACTTTGAATTTGAGTTGTTAAAGATGAATCCAAGTGTCAAATATAAACTTGAATTAATTGTTAAAATACTGAAAAGTGGTATTCAAAAGAGGAGAATAAGTTTAAGTTAAAGGTTATGTGGGACTTTTTTGTGCCAAATTTAACCAAAAATACTTGAAAAACAACGAAACTATAATTCTAACTCAAGACCTGGAAAAACAAGGAAAACAATATTAAAATTATGCCGACCATTAAAATGACAAAGATAAGGGGAATATGAGCGCTTCTGTTTCATACATGACACCTGGAATGCAAATTTAGGGTTAATCCAGTTCAAGCCATGTTCCTTTCAACATTTTTACATCTGACATACCTGAAATAATAATAATGTCCAATCAAGTGAAATATTGATTGAGACAAATTTATCTAATGTATGTTTTAAGTTGGCAACCAAGATGAACATGATTGAAGATCAAAGACTAAAGATAACAATTTTGATTTTTTTTTTTAATATTTATTTTTAAGAAAACTGGCGATCAGAGCAGTAACCCCGCGATCGATAAAATGCTTTAAGTTTAAGGAACCTTTGTCAACTCATTAAATGGTTACGGAAACTGTAACTATACACTTTCAAGATAAACTTGACGCAAAGATGTAGTACGTGTTGGTATTGGTTTTATTGTAGTCGATTTCAATCCAAATTATCCAGGACAACATAAATCTGGTGATCATGATGAAAAGACTTGAACTTTAACCTCAGTAATGGTAATAGTCTTCTAATAACCTCTTTTCTTGTTATACCTGTAATAGTGAAGACTGTAACATACAGAAACAAACATTTAATTACATTTTGGTATTAAAACATATTACTGAATTAATAATTATAAATTGATATAGTTGTTCTAAGTAACCAGTATCAGAACTTATAAACATCCATAAATGACCGATTATAGCACTAATTTGGCTATAATAATACACAGGTTGACCTGTATGACAGTATAGGAAGGAAACTATAAAAACTCCGGTTTACAGAGGTTCCAATATAGAGGTTCCGGTCTGAACAGGTTACATCATAATTTGGCACTGTACCATACGACTACTGACTAGACATGTACCAGTTATAATTACACTTAACAATCATAATCTATTTACTATGACATTATAAGGCATGACTGACGACTAAACTTAATATAATTCACAATAACTCTCCCTTGTCTGTCACAGAACAGCAAGTTTACAGTATAAAATAAATGCGAAAATGCACTACCGAGTGTTTGGGCCGAAATGACTTCACGCGGCCATGTGCTTCGACAAGTATTGGACAAAATACAGAAAAGTATGGAAATTAACTAAGCATGTGGGTTCTAAACATCATCAATTAAACATATATGATTACTGCCTTATTTCGGCTTGATTTGACACTTACATTCATGGCTCGACCAAGCCTATATCTACATTTCAATAGGGACCAAAACAACGTGCTTTATTGTTGTAATGGCCGACTGTTCACAATAATTACAAAAAAGAGTTCCACTAAGGGCAGAAACTCGCATACGAAGCCTCGAATGTTAAGAAATACGTACAATGAAAATAGTACTTAAAAACTCCTCAGATCTTATAAACAAAAATGTATCCAAACGTGTAGCAGAACAGAAACATTAATGACCAATAAGAACTGACCTATTCTTCATGGAGGCTGTGCTGTTTTTTAGTGACCTATTGATTGGTCCTCGGCAATAAACAGCTGCAATGTTGTAAAAAGACCGCTGCATATAAGACTACTTTTATCTTTCATGTAAAAATCCTCTCAGGGTAAAAACCAATGTACATTATAATTGCTTTCAAACATGTTAAAAACACGTAGGTACCTATATCGTTCTCTCTGGCAAATCTGTTGTTAACGAAACAGACCAATGAAACCCACAGAAGCAGGAATACACTTTTACACAAGTAAAAGTACCAAGCCGTACAATGTGATCCACACACGTCCATCAGCACGTGTGGGAAATACCCAACACATGATGCAAAAATAAACAGTATACATCGAATAAAAGTCTCCCCATTGTGATTTCGAAATTCTGTTGGCAATGTATCGAACACAAAGATGAAAATTAAAAGTATCAACAGGACACGGTAAATCCAGATAAAGATCCAGCTTATCCATGGTATCACATTCCAGCCTTCCTGCGCATCCGCTCTTTCTGGATCTGTAATATTGGAAAGCGGATGAAATCAGTGAATACTTAGTTATCGTTTAATGTTTGCCTGATCACTATCCCTGTAATATTCGAGCAAAAAGTTACATTTTACATAAAAGAAATAACGTCGTCAAGAGCGCAATAAACTTATCTGTATAATGTTCTTTAAAAGTCTGCAACATTGTACAGGGTTCGGGATGTACGTCACACAACGAGAATAAGACAAAGCAACTCAAACTTGATAAAACGAAGGCAAAGTTTAATCAAAGATGAATTTGGGACCCTTGCAAATGCAGGACAAAACAGGGTTGGAATACCCTTCTCTTCATTGAGGAAACCAGGACAATTCAATATTCTCAAAATGCTCGTTTGTTTATTGTTGCCCTGTCAACTGCCAGGGTCTGTCAGGTTCATTTTGAGGTGGTGATTCCTTGTAGTAGGTGGTGACTATATCACTGATCAAAATACGGGATGTCCCGTTTCATGCCACCCAACTCAATAAAGGAAAAGACACACACAAACACACAACCAAAAAGCACAGACTGGCATTTTTTCGCTTCTCGAGAAACACAAACCGCTATGAAAAAACAGGATGGTGACAAAAGTACCGTTGGCGTACTCACCGTGATTGCCTGAGTCAGCAAAGTCTTCCTCCGTGGTGTTTATTACAAAACTAGGCACATAACAGCTATTTCTGTCCGATGAATTTTCTTTAATTATCCTGGACAATCTACTGATTATATCGTCAGTTATGTTTGTAAAATCAAGAGATGATGAGTGATACTTTTCAGATAGAATCATGTTGACCGCTCTTTCAATCCGTCGTAAACTAGGTACGTCTCTGGATTGACGATTCGGTCTCTTTTCTATAGAGTTGTAGATGGAGATATGATCGTAATGCATCTTCAATAACTGGCTTTCCAGTACAAATACACCACAGATAATGCTCAAAATTAGCATGGTAACTAATATACGGTCAGTAGTTTCCATCCTCAGTTCTTTCAGCTGCTAATCTGCGATAGAGAAAGTACACAAAACGATTTACAGAACCTATTGATATTTTTATATATCAATTTATTAAAGGAAGACCGCTGATGGGTTTGGAGAGCATAGGAAACATCAGAACCTAATCATTTAAACAACAATTCTAGTAAATCTGGTAACACTGCTTGTACGGGAGACTCAGGTACACCACAACAATATAACTAGTAGCTGATAGTAAATTAGACTGGCCACCAGACCCTAAGTTGTTTTGTTAAGAATTGACAAGCTAAATAATAATACTAGATTATCTGCCCCCTAGTTTGAAACTTAGGCAGACATATCCTAGGGATCAAAATCATGAAGCTCAATTTTATTTATAATTTTAACATTTTAGAGGTAGGGGGCTAGTCCAAACATGACTTGTTTGGTTAACCGTCGCTATGTTATTTACAATCAATAGAACCTGCGACCTTATATCATCTTGAATAGATAACATTATGTAATATAAACCTAACCGGCACTCAAATAGATAGGATATCTTTAGTTATAGATATGCGTCGTCTTATCCACGTCTTACACGCACATTCAGCATATTCCGTACAGAAAGGCTTTCCGTGTTGAACTGGAATGTGCATTTACTATGGAACGCCAGAGCCGTCTTAGGTTATCAAATATGATTATATTCGGTGGTTATGTCTTCAAATGCTGTAGATATACCATTATATGCGGTGCTTTTTACTTTATATTTGATGGTTATGTCTTTATATGCGGCAGATATATATTTGTATTCGGTAGTTATATCATTATATTCGGCTAATATATCCTTATATTCGGTAGTTATGTCCTTATATTCGGTAGTTCTGTCCTTATATTCGGTAGTTATGTCCTTATATTCGGCAGATATGTCCTTATATTCGGTAGATATGTCCTTATATTCGGCAGATATGTCCTTATATTCGGTAGATATGTCCTTATATTCGGTAATTATGCCCTTATATTCGATAGTTATGTCCTTATATTCGGTAGTTATGTCCTTATATTCGGCAGATATGTCCTTATATTCGGTAGTTATGTCCTTATATTCGGTAGTTATGTCCTTATATTCGGTAGATATGTCCTTATATTTGGTAGTTATGTCCTTATATTCGGTAGTTATATCATAATATTCGGCAGATATGTCCTTATATTCAGTAGTTATGTCCTTATATTCAGTAGTTATGTCCTTATATTCGGTAGTTATGTCCTTATATTCGGTAGTTATGTCCTTATATTCGGTAGTTATGTCCTTATATTCAGTAGTTATGTCCTTATATTCGGTAGTTATGTCCTTATATTCAGTAGTTATGTCCTTATATTCGGTAGTTATGTCCTTATAATCGGTAGATATGTCCTTATATGCGGTAGTTTCCCTTTAAATTCGGTTGTTAAAATGAAATTTTATATTCGGGGCAAACTTTCCTATATGCTTGTACAGATCATAGGACAGTGATGGCATTCAAAAGAATTCGCGGGTACCTTTTAAATAATAACATTCGTAACAAAAGCAAGCTGTAATCAATAAATTGATGAACGAAGAAAAAACTCCATATCTAAAAATTCTATCTTTTTATGAATTATTCAACGGGTTAATAGGTACAATTCGTCAATCCAATTACTGAGACCCCATATATAAATATATACATATGTACTTGTGTGGATGTGACACTACCGTAACTGTATTACAATCATTATGGATGTTCAAAGTAGGAATATTTATAGGCAAACAGCTAAAGAGGTTTTCAGTACCTTCAAATGTATATTATCTTCTAAAGTTAGTTTCCCTATCAAAGTGAAAATAGCGTGACACATGTGGGATGAAAACAAACACGTTTCCTCTTTCGATTAATATCAAGAACATGCATTGTACAACGCACAAACGACATCCTGAACAATCATATGGTATCTAACATCATAAAATTTCATTTTTTTTGTTAATATATGAGATGCTAAACTCATACAAATATGTGTAATTTATCATACGCTATACTATAGATACATGTATCACATCTTCAAAAGTAAAACTGAAATATTTTACGAACTTAAGAAATCGTTTCTCTAAATTTTACCATATTACATAGATGGCCCTCATTCTTTCGCATTACTGTGATGTGTACTTGTAGAGTACAAAACTACTTGAGCTCATCAGAGCCAAATGCTCGTATGAGCTTTTTATATAGTGTGACGTCTGTAAAACTTTCCTAGCCGACATTTGTGCTTGTTTATATGTTTTAAGTGAAAGGGAAATGGTCACCATGACACCATCTTAAAATCTGCTTTACCTTTTGACTCGATACAAACCATTAGCTTCATAGAATTGAGAATCGGTATGAAAGTTTAAGTGACATTTCTTTACAAGATTTGACGTTTTATCAGTTCAATAAATTTATAAGATGGCAACAACAACAATTATCAAACTTGATGAGCATTAAACGTACCTTATATTTTAGATTCTGGTTAAGATTTGGTTTGTTTGGTTTGTGTTTGTTTAACGTCCTATTAACAGCCAGGGTCATTTAAGGACGTGCCAGGTTTGGAGGTGGAGGAAAGCCGGAGTGCCCTGAGAAAAACCACCGCCCTACGGTCAGTACCTGGCAACTACTCCACGTAGGTTTCGAACTCGCAACCCAGAGGTGGAGGGCTAGTGATAAAGTGTCGGGACACCTAAGCCGCTCGGCCACCGCGGCCCCTATTCTGGTTAAGATAACTCAAGACTGAATAATTATTCAGTGATGATATTATCATTAATGCATTTTTTATCTATATTAAATTGTTAACATGCCCGAGCTTTTACAACTTGCATATAGGAGCATCAGACACGGACTTTTAATGTCTCACATAGGCAAACTTTTAGCAATACTAACACAGTGAGTTGAAACATCAATAAAATAGGCAGCACAATATCATTTGACCAAATTTATTTTCAATCTTTGACAAGAAGTATATAAAGTATTATTGCAATACAAACCATGTTATTGATTAATTAATGATCACTTTAACCTGTGGCCTTCGGTGACTAAGTGTAAATATTGACCTTGAGCGCAACTTTTCATTTCCTACGATACTCAAATAAAACATGTACCACGTTGATCCATATATTGACATTAGGCTCAATAAACGCTGTTGTATACGGTGGCGAAAAGACGAAATAACGAAATGGCACATGTATCGAGTCAAAAGGTAAAGCAGATTTTAAGATGGTGCCATGTTGACCATTTTCCTTTCACTTAAAACATATAAACAAGCACAAATGTCGGCTAGGAAAGTTTTACGGACGTCACACTATATAAAAAGCTCATACGAGCATTTGGCTCTGATGAGCTCAAGTAGTTTTGTACTCTACAAGTACACATCACAGTAATGCGAACCTTAATTCTCGTCTTTTCGCCCCGAAAACACTAAATCTAATCAACCTTAATTCTCGTCTTTTCGCCCCGAAAAGACGAAATTTAACAAACCTTAATTCTCGTCTTTTCGTCCCGAAAAAACGAAATTTAACAAACCTTAATTCTCGTCTTTGCGCCCCGAAATAACGAAATGCCACAAATCAGCCACCGTAGTTGTAAGATATACAATTAACAAAATACATATTTCAACTTAACATATGCAGTGTTATTTACAACAGTATCTTGTAAACAAAGTGTTTTTTTAACAGAAGTATATCGCACATGTCATAATTTGAGTTGAAGCATAGTGCATGCTTATGTTTTTTTTTTTTATATTTCAAAACAATATTAGTATACAATGGAGAGAGCTGTAGCCAAGGTTTGTTGTCCAGTCATATTGAAATAGTTATCAATAAAATGTATGTTTGATGACGATGTTTTGAGAGTACGCATCACTACCCACACTAAAAGTAACAATAAGCGCTATTTATACTAAACGATAATCAACTTTTGCCTTTAGACTATTCTGCCTAATTCTTTTATCTTCTTATCACACGAAACTAAATATTTTCTCTTTCTTTTAGAGCCTTGCAATACCTCTTCCTGGACGAAGACATTCAAAACAAATTCAAATGGAAAAGTCGTATTTGGAAACCAAACTACTTTTTCTGCTATCCTGAAAAATGGTGCAGATGTCAAAGTTCAGATAGGAAGAAATACCTTTCTAGAATCTTCTACCATGCGATTAGCAAAGAAAATGACCGAATGGTGTGCCGCAGCACTGATTCAAATATCGAAAACGAGTTGGGATACATTTGATCCGGACTTATCCTGGGAGATGACGTCAGTATGTACCGATGGAAAGGTGTTTATTGCCAAACAATCCATAGGCGTCCGAACTCTCATCAGTAGGAGATCTGAGATCATGGACGTCACTTGGTATACTAGGTAAATATTTGTCTTTTATAGATTACTATACCCGTAACGAAGTTTGGGGTGGTATACTTGAATCGGCATCTCAGTCTTTCTGTCTGTCCGTCCGTCGTCCAATGATATTGTTCGGACAACTACTAAAGTGCTGTTTTGATTTCAACAAAGCTTGGCATGTATAATCAGTACAATATGTACTAGATAGACCATCATTTTAAAATCAACATTGTTATTTCTGTGAATGCAAATTGATTTTTTGTTTTAAATCTTACTATTACTTTATCTTTATTTTATTTTATTTCATTTTATTTTTTTTTTAATTTCAAAATAACCAAATGTATCAATTATTGGATATATGAAAACACTAGCTGAACACTTGTATACTTGATTAGGATATGCATTTATATAGTAGATTTAATGGAGTACATACGGTATCTGTGCAATGTAACCTTGTGGTACTAGAAGGTAATACCATCTTTCAAAAAAAGTCGTTTCATTGGGATACCTCTCATAATTGTCACACGACTGTGTTAATGGGGGTTGTTCCAATTATGCACCAAACAATGTCCAAAATGACACAAAGTTTAATGACATGAAACGCAATGATATGAAACACACGAAGACAGATACCTGAAATAAAACAATAACTGACTAGGTGATCATACATGCACGTCTTAACACATAATCCTACTCAATATATCAATTAATAATGATCCTTTGTTAATGAAATTCTAATGTTTTCCAGTACCAACATTAGGTCTTTTTATATGCTGACTTCGATACTTAAAACACTGAAGGGTTCAAATATCGGATAATGGTCAATATCACTTGCTCTATCAACCGTCCTAAAGCATCCAAATAACCAAGTTCAATACTTATGAAACAGAAAAGAGCGTCAATGTATGTAAACGTGAAAAAGGAAAAATGCTGAAAACATAAAATTTCGCCGTTGTATTTACAAAGTAGTCAATAAATTGCCACTTCGTCCATTAATAAAAGTTGAAAACGCCGTTGAATACCTAAAGGTTAATAAATAGAAGAATTTAATCACTTTTCTCCAGTTTCCATATAAGATTAACAAGTATATAACGTTTATTTGTGAGAAAAAATAGATGAATTGAGAGTTCGGGCCAAATTATACCGACAAATTATTAATGTGGTCAATCCTATGCCTTTCACGTGACATCACATGAACACGAGAAGCAACGAAAACATTCAGATAAGGACGATGGACACCTAACATTAGAATCCGATTGTGAAAGCAAACAGAACTGACGAAAAAAACGATTGTTAGGTACCTAAGATAGCCATGTTAGGGTCCCAAGATAGCTATGTTAGGGCCCTAGTTTACTAAGTTAGAGCCCTAAGATAGCTTTGTTAGGGCCCTAAGATAGCTGTGCTAGGGCCCTAGGTTACTATGTTAGGGCCCTAAGATAGCTATGTTAAGGCCCTAGGTTACTAAGTTAGGGCCCTAAGATAGCTTTGCTAGGGCCCTAGGTTACTAAGTTAGGGCCCTAAGATAGCTATGTTAAGGCCCTAGGTTACTAAGTTAGGGCCCTAAGATAGCTATGTTAAGGCCCTAGGTTACTATGTTAGGGCCCTAGGTTACTATGTTAGAGCCCTAAGATAGCTATGTTAAGGCCCTAGGTTACTAAGTTAGGGCCCTAAGATAGCTATGTTAGGGCCCTAGGTTACTATGTTAGGTCCCTACGTTACTATAATAGGGCCCTAAGATAGCTATGTTAGGGCCCTAGGTTACTATGTTAGGGCCCTAAGATAGCTATGTTAAGGTCCTAGGTTACTATGTTAGGGCCCTAAGTTAGCTTTGTTAGGGCCCTAGGTTACTATGTTATGTCCCTAGGTTACTATAATAGGGCCCTAAGATAGCTATGTTAGGGCCCTAGGTTACTATGTTAGGGCCCTAATATAGCTATGTTAAGGCCATAGGTTACTATGTTAGGGCCATAGATTACTATGTTAGGGCCCTAAGATAGCTATGTTAAGGCCATAGATTACTATGTTAGGGCCATAGATTACTATGTTAGGGCCCTAAGATAGCTTTGTTAGGGCCATAGATTACTATGTTAGGGCCCTAAGTTAGCTTTGTTAGGGCCCTAGGTTACTAAGTTAGGGCCCTAAGATAGCTTTGTTAGGGCCATAGGTTACTATGTTAGGGCCCTAAGATAGCTATCTTAAGGCCCTAGGTTGCTATGTTAGGGCCCTAGGTTACTATGTTAGGGCCATAGGTTACTATGTTAGGGCCATAGGTTACTATGTTAGGGCCCTAAGCTAGCTTTGTTAAGGCCCTAGGTTACTAAGTTAGGGCCCTAAGATAGCTTTGTTAGGGCCCTAGGTTACTATGTTAGGGCCCTAAGATAGCTTTGTTAGGGCCCTAGGTTACTACATGAGGGCCCTAAGATAGCTATGTTAAGGCCCTAGGTTACTATGTTAGGGCCCTAAGATAGCTTTGTTAGGGCCCTAGGTTACTACATGAGGGCCCTAAGATAGCTATGTTAAGGCCCTAGGTTACTATGTTAGGGCCCTAAGTTAGCTTTGTTAGGGCCCTAGGTTACTAAGTTAGGGCCCTAAGATAGCTTTGTTAGGGCCCTAGGTTACTATGTTAGGGCCCTAAGATAGCTTTGTTAGGGCCCTAGGTTACTATGTTAGGGCCATAAGATAGCTATGTTAAGGCCCTAGGTTACTATGTTTGGGCCCTAAGTTAGCTTTGTTAGGGCCCTAGGTTACTAAGTTCGGGCCCTAAGATAGCTTTGTTAGGGCCATAGGTTACTATGTTAGGGCCCTAAGATAGCTTTGTTAAGGCCCTAGATTACTACATGAGGGCCCTAAATTAGCATTGTTAGGGTCCTAGGTTACTATGTTAGGGCCCTAAGATAGCTATGTTAGGGCCCTAGGTTACTATGTTAGGGCCCTAAGATAGCTATGTTAAGGTCCTAGGTTACTATGTTAGGGCCCTAAGTTAGCTTTGTTAGGGCCCTAGGTTACTATGTTATGTCCCTAGGTTACTATAATAGGGCCCTAAGATAGCTATGTTAGGGCCCTAGGTTACTATGTTAGGGCCCTAAGATAGCTATGTTAAGGCCATAGGTTACTATGTTAGGGCCATAGATTACTATGTTAGGGCCCTAAGATAGCTATGTTAAGGCCATAGATTACTATGTTAGGGCCATAGATTACTATGTTAGGGCCCTAAGATAGCTTTGTTAGGGCCATAGATTACTATGTTAGAGCCCTAAGTTAGCTTTGTTAGGGCCCTAGGTTACTAAGTTAGGGCCCTAAGATAGCTTTGTTAGGGCCATAGGTTACTATGTTAGGGCCCTAAGATAGCTATCTTAAGGCCCTAGGTTGCTATGTTAGGGCCCTAGGTTACTATGTTAGGGCCATAGGTTACTATATTAGGGCCATAAGTTACTATGTTAGGGCCCTAAGCTAGCTTTGTTAAGGCCCTAGGTTACTAAGTTAGGGCCCTAAGATAGCTTTGTTAGGGCCCTAGGTTACTATGTTAGGGCCCTAAGATAGCTTTGTTAGGGCCCTAGGTTACTACATGAGGGCCCTAAGATAGCTATGTTAAGGCCCTAGGTTACTATGTTAGGGCCCTAAGATAGCTTTGTTAGGGCCCTAGGTTACTACATGAGGGCCCTAAGATAGCTATGTTAAGGCCCTAGGTTACTATGTTAGGGCCCTAAGTTAGCTTTGTTAGGGCCCTAGGTTACTAAGTTAGGGCCCTAAGATAGCTTTGTTAGGGCCCTAGGTTACTATGTTAGGGCCCTAAGATAGCTTTGTTAGGGCCCTAGGTTACTATGTTAGGGCCATAAGATAGCTATGTTAAGGCCCTAGGTTACTATGTTTGGGCCCTAAGTTAGCTTTGTTAGGGCCCTAGGTTACTAAGTTCGGGCCCTAAGATAGCTTTGTTATGGCCATAGGTTACTATGTTAGGGCCCTAAGATAGCTTTGTTAAGGCCCTAGATTACTACATGAGGGCCCTCAATTAGCATTGTTAGGGTCCTAGGTTACTATATTAGGGCCCTAAGATAGCTATGTTAGGGCCCTAGGTTACTATGTTAGGGCCATAAGATAGCTATGTTAAGGCCCTAGGTTACTACATGAGGGCCCTAAGTTAGCTTTGTTAGGGCCCTAGGTTACTAAGTTAGGGCCCTAAGATAGCTTTGTTAGGACACTCGGTTACAAAGTTAGATCCCTAACATAGAAAAAACATATTAGTAGGTGTGCTACATACACTATCATGCGTAAGGAGCTCACCCCCTTTGTGGCGGAAAAGCACTCAGGCTACCACATAACGTTCACTCCTATCAAAGGGTTGTATAGTGATTAACAAACCTAGGTAGGGTCCAACTAAGGATTATGACGTGCATGGAAAGGATCATGCGTGTTCAAATTGTCCTCTCAATCCATACATTTTGTACCTGCACTCGTCTCTCTCTTACCTCACAATGACAGCGCAGGTATACACACATTATTTGTCAAATGTTTGTCAGAGTTTGACAAATGCGACATAATGACATAACAAGGAATTTATTTTTAATTGCAGAAAAATCCCAGAAGATCCAAACAAAATACGTCCAATTTACTACCATAACGAAACCGGAGCGATGCTCGGAGGACCAAAAGAAGCCCTTGTATCGTGTGTAAAAGGGGGTAAAGATATTAAGATATGGTCACCCAGGACTTCAATGTGTTATTCTCCAGACCGTTTAGAAATAAGTGGCTCAAATGTTGCTGGCCATTTGATATTTCAAATAGTGATCGATTTAGATACGGTTAAATTCATGATTCCATTACGTTGGTCGAATATATTACTTAGTACACATGGGCTTATCAAATTAAACCGATGGAATATTGGTGAGCATGTAGAACGTAGCCATCGTGTGATACCCACAGCTTTGGTGTGGTATGTAGATGTGTGTTGGGGCTTTGCCTTTATGCATTCTTCCGCAGGAACCGAAATCTCAGGAACTGTTGAAAAACTAAAAGCACACATATTGAATGGCAGACGGGTTCGAGTCCTGTTTGATTCATATTCTATGGAGGCTGACAATGTTTTCATATCAAACAATGATATTATTACTGCGCAATTTCTTAGTCAAATGGACACACCACAACCAATGGTGTTCTCCGACGGACACTGGAAATGGGTTAGAATATCCACGGACGGGTCGTTCCTGACTGACATTTACGAAATGGGATCATCAACTAAGATAAGTAACAGTGCAATGTCATCAGGAGCCTCCTGGTTTGTACAAAGACGGGAATGGGTCCAGATGCTGGTTACGTCATCTAATGGAACGGAGATGGAAGGTACGAAAACAGCTCTGGTAAAGGCGATTCAACCAAGGGATCAAGCCTACGTTGTGTTGTTCACTTCGAAACTAAAGATATACTGGTGTTCACTGCAGAAAACATTGAAATCAGCAGTGATGGAAACGTCGCCGCAATGATGTTTAGATATATACAGTTCGACGATGGCACATCTGGGCCTTTTATACCTTACTGGAGAATAATGCTTATATGCACAACGGGAAATTACAAGAATCGAGATGGACTGTTGGGGAACATGTGAAAAGAGGTGAAAAACTGCACAATGTGATGACCCATTGGTTTGTCGATACATAAAGCAGTTAAAAGAATGAGATGTCGTTGTCAGTAAATCGAATATTTTAATTCTGTTTAAATTTATCAAACCTTAATTCTAAACCAGGATTGCAATTAATTTCATAAAATAGATCAAAACGGAAGAAATTTATTATATTATTTGAGTAATGCACCTTTAGGTTCCCAGCTATAATGTTTGGAATGATATTTTTCCTTGTGGTCATCTTTGACAAATCTTTGTTCTAAATTGAATAAGCAGATTTCATTTAAGCGAGAGTCTTTTGCACGTTCGTTTGGTTGCTTTGTTAGTTTTCAAAAGCACAATCGTTAATTACAGAAGGAATTAAATTTATTTTTTCAACATTCATGAGGTCATAACAACATTGGCTTCTGGACATTTTCCATGAATCGCGTTTAGTGCATTACTTAGGTTTTCGTTGTTTTTTGATTGTTGTTGTTTTATGTTTATGTCATGTCATGTTTTTTTTGTTTTTTTTTTTTTTGATTGTTTTTTTTTCAAAGTTTTTTGAAAGTTGCAGACAGTTCTAGGTACGGCCTTAGCCAGCTTCAGCACAACACCAACTAAATATAGCTCCATCTAAAACATTGATTCTGTAAGATTTTTTTTAATGCTTTTTACATTGAGGAGACTGTAACAACATTGGTTTATTTTTTTACGTATAACAAGGACCGCTTTCTTGTCAAAGACCACGAGAAGAAAAAATCCGATTGCTTGACGGCTGAGTACTACCCGTGGTAAAGCGTTCCCCGACATCACTGCACACTGCGATGAGGCTAATGTTTCTGTTAAAAATTAAAACAATTTTCTTAAATGCTTTCATGCATACTGAAGATAAATATTTATAAGGAAATCTGTAGTCAGGATTCTGGTGTTATGTATTTCATTTTCTATCGGACTGTACAACATTCTGGTTTCCTTAAACCCAAAGTAAAGACGTACAAAAATGTATGAATGAGTCACTCTATGTTATCCAAACAGTATGGTAACAGTTCAGGGAAATGTTATTCCCTATGACTCAACAAGTCTTATTGAAAAACATGGTATAGTTACGTGAAATCCCCACATGTAGTAAGGGGTATTATAGTGATTTAAATTTACAGTTATTATAAGCTATAAAGGGAGGTAAGTCATATTTGATTAACAACACTGAGATATACGTACACAACACTGTCAAAAGCCAAATTAATTTATAGCTGATCTTCTAATGCCCCAAAAATGTTAGAGGTTCAACACGGCCATGTGCCATATAACCTCTTACTTCCCATCTGGAGTTTTTTCAGATTTTGACTGAAGTTGGAATTTTGATAATATTAATCATTTTTATTACATTTAATTGTTCAACGATGTGATGCTAGTACATTTTGTACTACTACTTATAAATTAAATTTGATTACAATGAAAACACAAGCGGGACGTTATTTTTATCGTACTATATATTTGTTCTGCTTGATGCACGCATTCTATATCTTTAACAGCTAATACCGCCATCTCTGAACCTAGGTCAAGTATTGATGAAATATTCCGTGGCAAATAAGTAGTATGTATTAAGTATATGCATACGTGACTGAAGCATTTAAATGGTATACATAGTATATATTCCATATGTAAACATTGTTGTCATCAAATTTAGAGCTATAAACACAATTATTTGTTGGTATGAACTCATTATTAGTTTATTCATTACTTTTTTCCAGTTGATGTTCATGAGTGTTAAAGCAGTGTTTGCACCATCATTTGCTTTGTTGCGATGCACTTATTGTAGATTCTGTTAAATATTAGATATGGAAGAATAAAAACAATACTTTTTTAATAGAACAAATAAAATACAATTTATTGCTGTGTGTGTGATTTTTTTCTTTTTATCACATAAAATGGAGTTATCTCCCCTATATACCTGGTGTCAAAGCCCAATATGCCCCATTTGCTACATCTCATATCATCAGTGCCGTTAACGGGGACTAACTCTTACAAGCTGTACTCAAACGTAGATTTGACATGCAATTAAATTTGTTTCTCACTGGAGATAGGAATGGATGCATGGTTAATATCTCATTAAACTAAATGTATCTCATTTGCAACTGTGTCAAACATTTCTAAGCAATAACTACATATTTGAATTTCGTTTTAAACCATCAAAGATTGGCCATAATTATTCATTTTGTTCGTTGAGTTGTTTCTTACAAATCGGGAACATCGAAATAAGAATACTGTTGATTTGGTCGATATTCATTTTTTATAAGAATATACTATGTACGACTTATGTCCTTACCAATCGCATATTTCTTTTTTGTTTGTTATTTATTGTAATTATTAAGGTGATATGCCCCCTTTCTATTAAACAGGGATCATATGAATCTGTATCTGTATCAAAAATTTCAAAACAATGAATAAACATTTGAACTCCATCCCACTACATCGTGTTGCAGTTTGTTTTGTACGATTGTGTGGTTATTAACACCGCATGGGTTTTGAGTAGTTTTTCAGTAACTCAACACTGGCTTTTTATGATAAATGGATAAAAACAAAATTCACATTTGTTTTTTCAATACTTGGATTGCGATGCTATAATCAATGAATATTTTTTTATAACTGTATCATAACGAATGCTGTTTTATCCTCTCTAAGGGTGGCCTTATTCGTTCACCATATCTGTTTAGTTATGTGTGTACAGTAGTGCAAGTATTCAATTATTCACTATCGAAAGATAATGATAAACCAGTTTATTGATTAGATGATTAATGAATACCAGCATATCATGAAATAATACAATCAATATATCAATTGGAATAATGACGTTTATTAGAAAACTGAGTTGTAAGCCATCACTGCTGGTAAGGTACCTAAAATTGAGGTAATAGGTTGATCATGAATAAGATCGACATGATCGATAACGTTTTTATATTCAAAGATAACAAATCGTCAATACTGATGTAGGTGAACTTACAGAACATTGCAAGGTCTCTGTTGCTTATAACCTCTTTAATATAATCAACCTTGTATGCAAAAAAACAACAACAAACAAACAAACAAAATAAAAAAACAAACAAATAAATCGGCTAACAGAGGGACACAGTTTATTTTCACGAGTATGCCAATAGGGTGGTGGCGGATCTGGTCACCAAACTCAACAAAGCTGTGTATTTCCCATGGGTTTTAGTCGTATGTTTAAAAAATACACTCACGTATATTTACAAAATATTTTGCAGAACCATTTGAATATAATATTAAGATAGGATATTGCATGACTTGATTTAGTAATGTGTTGTTAAACGTTGATAGCTTTGGCTGGCCTTTGCTATTTACATATGACCCTCTTGCGAAAACCCCAAACAGATGCCTTGACATTACAGACACTATTATTATCCGATTTACAAAATAGCTAATAACTATATTGATGAGTAGCTGATCACGAAAGCTTGAACACCCTCCGATATTAACGATTTGTTTTGAAAATGAGTTATTTCTTTTGAAAAAGAAACTGATATTTTATTTAGAAATACACTGTATATATCATCACATATCATCTGCCAAAGGTACTGTCCCTGTATGTATCTGTGGCGTCTGAATGTTAAGGTACGGTTGTATTGATATGTCGGTTTTTCATATAGCCAAGCATCTAACGGGGAATGTCTTTGTCAACCAGTATACCTGTTGATGAACAAGTTGGTGAAAAAAAAAGTCAATAACTGAAAGTTTTTTTTATCGACATGAATAAACTCGCAAAAATTAAATATTCAATTATCGCGTGCAAAAGACGCAGACTGATTCAGAAAGGTCAATTACATATAGTCCATTCGTGCCATCAGACGACTATCATCAGGAACGGAACGTCAAACTCTAGGAGAGTCATGACATGGCAGATGTCGTTTGGAATGCAGAGGAAGTTCGATATGGGGAAACAGCTTTTGCTGCTTCTTGGAATTACCATATCAGGTATATATCGCATATCATTTTATTGAACGGTGAAATAATTTCGAATATTTCATTTAACTCAATTTAACTTAACAATATTTTACTTAATATTGATTGCTATTAGGTTGACCTTTTGAAAGATTTGGTGTCAGAATCAGATACCAAAAAGTAAACGAGTGTAAACGAAAAAAATATATGTGACTATTATTAAACAATTTATAAATAAAATGCGTATAATGTAAGTTTTTCATTAGCACAAAGTACGCATACTATATAGAATACGCATAATTATTTTCATTTACCATATACTCTAAATGTATACACTATTAAGGTAATCTCAATCACGCTTTGCGTGCTTAAATCATTGCGCTAAATTATTACTCTCTAATTGCACTGTGCGTGCTATATGCAGTTTCTGCTGGAAAATAATTAGGGCCCATAGATTTATCAATGTGCTTATATGTTAAAGTTTGAAACATATGCTACTTGTGTATTATGCCCTAAAAACGTGGGCTGCTCCATTCATAAATTGATTGTGTCGTCACAATAAGGACAATGCACAATGGCATGGCATCCTTGGTTTGATTTTGTTCTCCCCATTTTGGCTCTTAACGCTTTTAAAATTTAAGATTTTTAAAATAAAGCGATCAATAATGTCTTAA
This sequence comes from Pecten maximus, assembly GCF_902652985.1. Taxonomy (NCBI): domain Eukaryota; kingdom Metazoa; phylum Mollusca; class Bivalvia; order Pectinida; family Pectinidae; genus Pecten; species Pecten maximus. Next base: position 35,653,826 of record NC_047020.1, read on the forward strand.
ATTTGTTTTCATTTCATATTTTATTCCAATGATTTTTTGTGAATACAATAACCATTGAAATAGATTTTACAGGCTTATCTGTTAATTAATTACACCGAAAATACTGAGTTGAAAAAGAGGCCGGGATAACTCAGTCGGTTAGAGTGCCGGGAACGTAATTTCAGCTGAAGATCCGAGTTGCATGGTTCGACGCTCCCTACACGTGTCAGATTATATTTCCCGGGAAGCAGGAAAACAGACAGGTCGGTGCTGTCTTGGTTGTGACACTTTTACCTAATTGCTCTGAATTGCATCCGACGGCCATTCCATTTGTCGTTCAGTCAGCTGGTCATGGTCACCAACTACTTCAAGAACCCTGGCTGAAAATGACCCTGGCTGTTCATGTGGCGATAAACTCGGAAAACGAACAAGCATTGACAAAATATGTTTTTCTTTCAATATAATATCCCAATTAAGACCATACCTCTCAGGTATTTTTCACGATTGTCCTCGTTTTGAGTTTAAAAGTATGCGTGATTTATGGCAAGCCATGTTAGAATATTAAGTTTATAGCTTGATCAAATTGAGCCATGAATAACTGATAACTTGGCCTCTCATATTGTTGATATGATTAAGACGTTTCTTCGTGCTGCTAACAAAGCAACACATAGTACAACGCTATTTATCCATAACGGCCTTGCTAAGATAACACATTTGCCTGATAGTGTTGTCTGTGGCCGCCATTTTTGGCGTCAGCGACCAGTACAACGATATCAACTAGATGTCACATTAGATTCAGTTTTTATCTCGGGCCGAAAAGAGCTTTTCCCACTCTGTTTTTTTTTAAATATTATATTAAACCATATCCTATGTTAATTGTTTTATTCAAGGTGTTACTTATTTTCAAATTGCTTGAAATATATCATTCTATTTTCTTATTGCAGCTCTAAGTCTAATTGTGAGGTCTGCTACAATTCGGCAACAAAACTGGCAAGTACGACAAACAGCGTATCTGTGTGTACAAGCCGACACAGAAAGATTGACAATCAAAGTCAACACTTTGATACAATGTCTCGCCTACACACAGCCTCGATTTGCAGAACGTGGATTAGTCACATTCAACACCACCTTCGGTTTATGTACGATTCCAGATCCTTCAGCAATCTCCAAGACATCAGGGCAGATATATGAAAGTGATTTGGTACCTGTAGACGTAGATCTGATAACAGGTAATGCTTTCTTCTTATAAAGATACAATAAACTTTCCACTGACAGGTGTTCTCAAACCTACTTATTAATGTGTATAAGTATTTTGTTTTATTGCGTTTGAGCTAAAGATACAATAAACTTACCACCGTCAGATGTTCTCAAACCTACCAATTAATGTGTATAAGTATTTTTATTGCGTTTGAGCTTCAGGAGACACTTCGAATCACACTCGTCACTCTTGCTTGAGAATGATTTTTCATGGTACCTTTTTCTGTTGTTTCCGTTGACACTGCCTGATGTTTTGGTCTTTAGTTGACTGTTCTTCCCGTAAGGAGGGCTGTAAGTAGAGACATTATATAGAAATATAATAACATAACAATAACCCTGAATTTAACTCTCAGTTTGGTTTGAATGATGTTTATTCCTTGCGCATCTTTTGTACAAATATGTGCAATTAGAGGTGGTAGACTCAGCCAGACGATTTTTAGTCTCCGAGTTATTTGCTACCTGCTTATAACATCTTTGTTCATTTTTGAAATGGCACGTACTTTGGATTCCAAATGTTGAAAGTTACGAAATGGATTGAAATCATCAAGTCTTTTACACTTCTCCGTCCAGATTTTGAGAGTCATTTTGTTGTTGTTTATTTTTCACCTTCTATGAGTACTTTAGGCCCTTATCCTCATGGAGAAGTCCTAGAACCAAACAATTGTATGATGTAGCATGATTAATTTTGACTCTACTATATCTATTTGATTTGGATAGTTGTAAAACACAGAACCGAGATTTTGAATGTATTCCAGGACGAGAACACAAATAAGAAAATAATGGCTGACTATCTTCTAATCTCCTGTTTACTCTCGAAATCCCCCGCTCTCCTCTCACCTCCTGCCTACACTTGAAATCCCCCACTCTCCTCTCATCCCCTGCTCGCTCCTGAAATCCCCCGCTCTCCTCTCACCTCCTGCTTACACTTGAAATCCCCCACTCTCGTCTCACTAGCTGCTCATTCTTGAAATATCTTGCCCTCCTCTCACCACATGCGAACTCTTGATATAACCAGCTGATCACAGCAGTACTTTTATTTCCCTGCGTGCGAGAAGCATACGTGTAGGGAGTATGTGTGTTTTATCTTGATCGCAATGTCATGCTGCTATTGTTTGCCTACATTAATGTATAGCACTTTAAATTCACCCTGTCAATATTTTGAGTTTTCGGAACATATTCGCGGGGGATAAATTTCACTGCACGCCGCTTTTTATAAGTTGGGGATATATATTGTATATCAATATCATTTTTCGTTCATCTTTACTCTAGTTTTTTTTAATGCATTCTTTTGTTTAATCGTTTGGGGTTAAATCCGTTTTGGAATGGGTACACAGCTTGTCATAGTGTACGAAATCTACACCTTGCGCTGTGTATACACCGTCCCCACAGCCGTCATACGACAGTGATTTCACTCGAAAGAATTCTCGAGTACCTTTTAAGTAATAGCATTCGTAACAAAAGCAAGCTGTAATCAATAAATTGGTTAACGACGAAAAAACATCATATCTCAAAAATACTATCTTTGATGAATTATTCAACGAGTTAGTAGGTACAATTCGTCCATCCAATTACTGAGACCCCTTATATATATATCTGTGTGGATGTGGCACTTCCGTAACTGTATAACAATCATTATGGATGTTCAAAGTAGGAATATTTATAGGCAAATAGTGTTACGAAAATATGTGTATTGTTTGTTTACTGTTAGTGTTAGATCAGCTGATTGTAGCTCGCTATCTAAATTGTTGTTTTACTAATTATTTATTAAGTATTTACGCTATTCCTATTTATTATATCTAGGATTGTATCTAAACCTGGTTATAACAACAATCGCTCGGTCATATTTACGTCTAAGTATCCTCTAATGCTGTCAGTAGTGATTTAATACGTCCTCTTCTGGGCGCTGACATCTTTGTTTATCTGCCGCTGTGTTAGGCTATGGAAGTACATACGTAGGATATCATTGGCTGATTGTATCTATCGCGTCGGGTCATTGGTCGGTCGGTTTTACGCTAGACCTCCGATGCGCATGTCTGTTGTCTCAGCAGTCGCATCGGGGAGTCTTCCTCCACTCCAGTCATCTGTGCGGCAGCATTATTGTTTCGCCAGATAGCAAGGTAATATTTTACCCCTTTGGAAGCTCCATCTTTTTGTTATATGTTTTAAATTGTTAAACGGCACCAGGCACGTTACATTTATTGATAATCATTACTAAATTTATTTCTATAAATCATTTAAAGTATTATTTTTACTTCGTCTGCTAGGGGTTGCCCCGAGTAGCCCCGAGTAGAGCCCCGAATAGTCCCCCAATCGGATGCCCCAAATGGGAGTGACGTATTAGGAGGATTTCCCCCAACATTCTCGGGGAAAGCCCCAAGTCCCCAACTTACGGTCCCCAACATTTAAGCCGACCAGTGGCCCCGACTATGTTATTTATGTAATCTGTACATACAAATAAATACTACTTTAATATAATAAACATTACACGATTATTTTATATAAATCGTTTGCTATTTCTTTATGAAATTCGGATTGATCTGGGACGAGGAAACTTTGTTTACTTCGTTCATTGTTTACTCTCCTCCTCCCAGTGACATCTAGGAGATGACGAACTCATTATTGTCTGCAGCGCCTCAGGGCTAGGTTCTAGACCCCGTGAAATGCAGCAATAGCTAAAGAGGTTTTCAGTGCCTACATTATCTTCCAAAGTCAGTTTCCCTATCAAAGTGAAAATAGCGTGACACATGTGTGATGAAAACAAGCACATTTCCTCTTTCGATTAATATCAAGAACATATATTGTACAACGCACAAACGACATCCTGAACAATCATATGGTATCTAACATCATGACATTTCAATTTTTTGTTAATATATCAGATGTTGATCTCATACATGTGTAATTATTCATACGCTATACTATAGATACATGTATCACACTTTCAAAAGTGAAATCTTAATATTTTGCGAACTAAAGAAATCGTTTCTCTAAATTTTACCATATTACATGGATGGCCCTTATTCTTTCGTATTACTGTGATGTGTACTTGTAGAGTACAAAACTACTTTAGCTCATCAGAGCCAAATGCTCGTATGAGCTTTTAATATAGTGTGACGTACGTAAAACTTTCCTAGTCGACATTTGTGCTTGTTTATATGTTAAAATGAAAGGAAAATGGTCAACATGACACCATCTTAAAATATGCTTTACCTTTTGACTCGATACAAACCATTAGCTTCATAGAAATGATAATCGGTATGAAAGTTTAAGTGATATTTCTTTACAAGATTTGCCGTTTTATCAGTTCCGTAAATTTAAAAGATGGCCACGACGACAATTACCAAACTTAATGAGCCATCATACTTACTTTATATTGTAGTTTCTGGTCAAGATAACTCAAGGCTGGATCATTATTCAGTGATGATATTATCATTAATTTATTTTTTATCTATATTAAATTGTTAACATGCCTGAGATTTTACAACTTAGAGGCATTATATTGAAATATAATAACATTCCAATAACCCTGAATTTAACTATCAGTTTCGTTTGAATGATGTTTATTCCTTGCTTATCTTTTGTACAAATCTGTGCAATTAGAGTTGGTAGACGTTTGGAAAAACCTTTAGGTCATTTATGCTAAGTAGGTGAATGAAAAGCTAACAATTTCTATGGAAAATGCAAGTCTATATGTTTCACGAAAGCTTATATATTTATATATTAACGTATTTTAAGTGATTTTTTTTTCAAACTTAAAGATATAAATGGACACCGATTGCTATTTTCATAAATTAGACAAGCTTCTACCTCCCTTCGCGATTATACCTTTTCCGGAAAGCTTTACGTTTTGTTTTAAAAATAGAGCATTTATAACACACAAATCGTGATATACAAAAAAAAGTTTATTATATCAAAGCATGCTTATTTATATAAATTGTTGACTATAATTTCAAAACGAAAACAACAATAGAAGCTGACTACGCTGTAGGAGTTATTTCCCTTCAATTACTGAACCAAATTGATATTACTGCAAATTGCCATTTATCTTCAGCCAAACAATCCAAGTGGTTGTTTATTTTCATTTTTGGGCGACTTTCTTGATCTATATTAGCGATTGCGCATTTTTTAATCAACGTTTTCATTTTTGACTGTAGTCCAAACAAGTGTTCGCTAGATACGTATGACAAGATATCGATAATTTGTCGACTGAAGGAAACATTAATAAAAAGGATAGCGATGTTCTTCGCTGTTAATTTACAGAAACTATTATAACAGTTTCATCCTCTATAATTGTATGTGGTCGTTTATAATTTACTTGAGTCTTGATAAAGGGGTTGATTCCCTAAAAAGTTCGACAATTTACTTTTCTGTACCGTCGTTATTACTACATGACTACATTATATAAATATATTTTTTTATCTGTTTTCCAATAGGCTATGCACGCCATTAACACCCTCAATATGCCAGCTACGACAAAATTACATATATATTAATATAAAACTTTGAATTTGAATTATTAAAGATGAAATAGTGTCAAATATAAACTTGAATTAATTGTTAAAATACTGAAAAGTGGTATTCAAAAGAGGAGAATAAGCTTAAGTTAAAGGTTATGTGTAACGTTTTGGTGCAAAATTTAACCAAAAATACTAGCAAACCAACGAAACTATAATTCTAACTCAAGACTTGGAAAACAAGGGCAAAAATATTAATAATATGCGGACCATTAAAATGACCAAGATAAGGGAAATATGAGCGCTTCTGTTTCATACATGACACCTGCAATGCAAATCTAGGGTTAATCCAGTTCAAGTCATGTTCCTTTCAACATTTTTACATCTGACATACCTGAAATGATAATGATGTCCAATCAATTGAAATATTGATTGAGACAAATTTATCTAATGTATGTATTAAGTTGGCAACTAAGATGAACATGATTGAAGATCAAAGACTAAAGATAACAATTTTGATTTTTTTTTTAAATATTTATTTTTAAGAAAACTGGTGATCAGAGCAGTAACTCCGCGATCGATAAAATTCTTTAGGTTGGAGGAACATATGTCAACTCATTAAATGGTTACGGAAACATAAATGACCAATAAGAACTGACCTATTCTTCAAGAACGGACACTACAAACATGGAGGCTGTGTTGTTGATTTTTTAGTGACCTATGGATTGGTCCTCGGTAATAACCAGCTGCAATGTTGTAAAAAGACCGCTGCATGTAAGACTACTTTTATCTTTCATGTAAAAATCCTCTCAGGGTAAAAACCACTGTACATTGAAATTGCACTCAAACATGTTAAAAACGTGTAAGGACATGTATCGTTCTCTTTGGCAATTCCTACGTTAACGAAACAGACCAATGAAACCCACAGAAGCCGGAATACACTTTTACACAAGTAAAAGTACCAAGCCGTACAATGTGATCCACAGACGTCCATCAGCACGTGTGGGAAATACCCAACACATGATGCAAAAATAAACAGTATCCCTCGAATAAAATTCTCCCCATTGTGATTTCGAAAGTCTGTTGGCAATATTTCGAACACAAAGATGAAAATTAAAAGTATCAACAGGACACGGTAAATCCAAATAAAGATCCAGCTTATCCATGGTATCACATTCCAGCCTTCCTGCGCATCCGCTCTTTCTGGATCTGTAATATTGGAAAGCGGATGAAATCAGTGAATACTTAGTTATCGTTTAATGTTTGCCTGATCACTATCCCTGTAATATTCGAGCAAAACGTTACATTTTACATAAAAGAAATAACGTCGTCAAGAGCGCAATAAACTTATCTGTATAATGTTCTTTAAAAGTCTGCAACATTGTACAGGGTTAGGGATGTACGTCACACAACGAGAATAGGACAAAGCAACTCAAACTTGATAAAACGAGAGCAAAGTTTAAGCAAAGATGAATTTGGGACCCTTGCAAATGCAGGACAGGACAGGGCAGGGACAGGGCAGGAATATCCTTCTTCATTGAGGAAACCAGGGCAATTCAGTATTCTCAAAATGCTCGTTTGTTTGTTTGTTTATTGCCCCACCAACTGCCAGGGTCTGTCAGGGTCATTTTGAGGTGGTGATTCCTTGTAGTAGGTGGTGACTATATCACTGATCAAAATACGGAATGTCCCGTTCCATGCCACCCATCTCAATAAAGGAAAAGACACACACAAACACACAACCAAAAAGCACAGACTGGCATTTTTTCGCTTCTCGAGAAACACAAACCGCTATGCAAAAATCAGGATGGTGACAAAAGTACCGTTGGCGTACTCACCGTGATTGCCTGAGTCAGCAAAGTCTTTATCCGTGGTGTTTATTACAGTACTAGGCACATAACAGCTATTTCTGTCCGATGAATTTTCTTTAATTATCCTGGACAATCTACTGATTATATCGTCAGTTATGTTTGTAAAATCAAGAGATGATGAGTGATACTTTTCAGATAGAATCATGTTCACCGCTCTTTCAATCCGTCGTAAACTAGGTACGTCTCTGGCTTGACGATTCGGTCTCCTTTCTATAGAGTTGTAGATGGAGATATGATCGTAATGCATCTTCAATAACTGGCTTTCCAGTACAAATACACCACAGATAATGCTCAACATTAGCATGGTAACTAATATACGGTCAGTAGTTTCCATCCTCAGTTCTTTCAGCTGCTAATCTGCGATAGAGAATGTACACAAAACGATTTACAGAACCTATTGATATTTTTATATTTCAATTTATTAAAGGAAGACCGCTGATGGGTTTGGAGAGCATCGGAAACATCAGAACCTAATCATTTAAACAACAATTCTAGTAATTCTGGTAACACTGCTTGTACGGGAGACTTAGGTACACCACAACAATATAACTAATAGCTGATAGTAAATTAGACTGGCCACCAGACCCTAAGTTGTTTTGTTAAGAATTGACAAGCTAAATAATAATACTAGATTATCTCCCCTA